>NC_025997.2:57352632-57612373 GCF_000442705.2 Elaeis guineensis
GGTGGCGCCAAAGAGTCCATGTTTATCAGGACTCTTTCATTCTTATCCATTTGGGGCGCCCACTTTAATCCAATTGGGCTCATACCATAATCTGATTATGGTGCCCAATTTCAATTGGGTTTTGGCATGTGGACACTCCACAAAAATTTTTCAATGAGCTCTCTTCAGTTTAAGACCCATATTGTCAATATTTGACAGATGTCCTAAAATAAAATTGGCAGGTGACAGGAATTAGTAGGTGCTTGTCTTAAATTTATCTCATGAATTAAGACAAGCTTTTTCTGAGCTGGACAAGTTTCATTTAGACTGAGAGAAATCTTCATAAGGTTCTCTGGATGAGTCAAATCACATTTGGTTAGTAGAGACAGAAAAGATTACACGAGGAGAAAGTTAGGCTCAATCGAGTGCTAGCACGATTTTCTTGAACCTAATTGGAACTAATCCAAATCAATTGGGTTAGCCCAATTGATGACATCCAGACCCTAACCCTTGTTTGTATGATCCAGTTAGATTCAATTTTGTTATGGTAATGAGACATGTCATGATCTCATCATCAACATCATTGAAACTCCTTTCGATGGACCAGAACTCTTCTAATTCAGACAATTAGAATGATCGATCATCAATATCATTCTAATTGCTCTCAAAATCCACCAGTGACACCTAACAGTATGTGGTGGTAACCCATCAGAACTGAAGATGAACCTCTCAGTGTAGCTACCTGTGTGATTGAGTTCCTCTATATGAGTCCCGACTGAATTAGGGTTAAGGTGAACTCGTCAAACCCCAATCAGTCATATGAATCAATCGATCGATCCGAGTCCGATGTGAAACCCCAATGAAAAACTTTTTTTTGTATTATTTTACTCTACCATGGCCATGGGCTTAAGGACTCTATCTTTTGATTATCATAGGACTACTCTCATCTACCGAGGTTTGATAGATCCCATCTTGGTGCGACCTAGTTCCTACAATGAATATGCTACAGCCAATATACACCTCAGGGTTCCGAATGACTAGGAGATCGAGTTATGGTGTAGTCAAAACTATAGCACACTCAAGGTGAACTGTCGATGCACCTCAGGTTAAAGAACTAGACACACAACTGCAGCATTGAGCTAGTCATCGACGAGAAGTAGACTTCCTTATGACTGCTCGATATGGTCATGCTTCGTACTCTCGTTCTCAATGAATACCTGTACTCTCGCTTCGATGTCTCCACACCGTAGACTCAGACACATCTACCCTAAGGAAGCGATCGTACACCAACCTTCTGGATCGATCACCATCCTCGTGATGATCCTATGGTCAGGAGCTGTTTATAAGTTAGTTATGTAAATTCATGTCTTAAATTTTTAACTCTTGAAAATATGAATTGACATTCCTACTAACTCAAAAAATATATCATAGACACAATGTACACAATGTGATAGAAGAATAATCCATTTATTGATTTATAGTCAAAATTATAAATTTACCTTTAGATTTGTATAGGAATGTGTCAGCCAATCTGGCATCTAGGGCACACATCTAACAAACTTCCACTTGACCTAATGCCAATTGGCTACATATCTAAGTCCCATCTTCTCAAGGTGGGCTTCGATTTCTGCTGGCCTAATGGCTTTATCAGCGGATTTGCCACATTGTCTGTGGAGTCGACTCTCTTGATCTCGATATAACCTTTTTCGAGATAATCACGGATCAGATGAAATTGCCGCTCGATGTGCTTGGACTTCTGGTGAGATCTTGGCTCCTTAGCTAGGGCTATGGCACCATTATTATTACAGTAAAGAGGTATGGTATCCGATGACATCACTCCAAGCTCTGCGGCAAACTTCTTATACCAGAATGCCTCCTTCACAGCTTTCAATGCAGCAATGTACTCTGCCTCCATGGTAGAATCAGCAATCACCGTTTGCTTGGAACTCTTCCAGCTGACTGCACCACCATTGCAAATGAACAGACTCCCAGATGTTGACTTTCGATCATCTATATCAGACATAAAGTCTGAGTTTGTATATCCCTGAATCTGGAGTTTTTCATTCCCAAAGACTAGAAACATATCCTTAGTCCTTCTCAAGTACTTAAGGATACATTTCACAGAAGTCTAGTGCTCTTCACCTGGATTCGACTGATATCTGCTTGTGAACACATGCATGGGTTATATCAGGTCGTGTACATAGCATGGCATACATGAGGCTCCCTATTATCGAAGCATAAGGGATTTTGCTCATGCATTCAATCTCCTCAGGTGTGCTAGGGCACATCTTCTTGGAGAGATGAATGCCATGTCTAAAAGGTACTAAACCTCTTTTGAAGTTTTTCATGCTAAACCTTTTTAGCATCTCCTCTATGTACATCATCTATGAAAGTCCCAGCATCCTATTTGGTCTATCTCTATAGACCTTAATACTCAGTATAAAGGATGCTCTCCTAGATCTTTCATAGAGAACTCCTTAGACAACCATACTTTGACTGAGGTCAACATGAGAATGTCATTTCCAATTAGGAGATGTCATCTACGTACAATACGAGGAAGAAATTACGCTCCCACTGACCTTTTGAACACACATGGTTCCTCCTCGTCTTGATGAAATCAAAATTTTTGATCATATTATTGAAACGAGTATTCCAGCTCCAAGATGCTTGCTTAAGTCCATAAATAGACCTTTGCAGCTTGCAGATCCTGTGATCATCATCATGGATGTGAAACCAAGCGGCTATTCCATATAGATATCTTCCTCAAGATGTCTATTTAAGAAGCACATTTTCATGTCCATCTGCCATATTTCATAATAAAAATAGGCTGCAACAGCAAGCAATGTGCGGATGGATTTTAGCATGGTACGGGCGAGAGGTATCTTGATAGTCAATGCCTTCGCGCTGACTATAACCTTTCGCTACGAGCCTAGCCTTGAATGTCTCCCACATTCCCATCTGCACCTATCTTTCTCTTGAAGATCCATTTACACCCATAGGTACAATACCTTCAGGTGGATCTACCAAGGTCCAGACTTGGTTTGAGTGCATCGAGTCAATTTTGATCTCATTGCTCTAACCATTTCTCAGAGTCGATATCTGATATCGCCTCATCATAGGTCTTGGGATCATCACCATGAACCCCATTTTTTGTGAGAAATATTTTTCTCTACATCCTCTTGTATAGTACCTAAGTACCTTTCAGGAGGACGGGAAATTCTAGTCGATCTACGAGGTAGAAGAGGTTGTGTTAAGACTGGTTCTGATTGATTAGGTTCCTCAGGTTCTTTAGCTCGTTGCTCTTGGGAGACATTCTCCCTTGAGCTTAATTATTTTTTTGATGCCACCATCTTGAGTAAACTATTTTTCAAGAAAAATAGCATTTCGACTCACAATCACATTGTGGTCTTCCGGAATATAGAAATAGTATCCTAATGACTCTTTAGGATATCCTATGAATCGAGCTCTAAAAGATCTGAACTCTAACTTGTCCGCCTGTTGTCTCTTGACATGAACCGGATAACCTCAAATTCCGAGATGATTCAAACTTGGCTTCTTACCATGCCATATCTCATACGGTGTGGTAGGAATGATTTTAGAGGGAACCCTATTCAATCATAAATGCTGTCATGAGACAATATCCCCAAAAGAAATTCAGGGGAGGACCGTGAAGCTCATCATGGAACGGACCATATCTAATAGGATCCGATTTCTCCATTCTGAAACCCCATTGAGTTTGAGGCATTCCAGGTGGAGTCCATTGAGAGACTATACCATTATCCTTAAGATAGTCTAAGAAATTCCGACTAAAGTATTCACCTCCTCGATCTGATCGAAGAACCTTAATAGGCTTTTCGTTTGTTTTTCTACCTCATGTCTGAATTCTTTGAACCTTTCAAAAGCTTCAGACTTGTGTTTCATTAGAAACACATACCTGTACCTAGACATATCATCGATAAAGGTAGTGAAGTAGACGTAGTTGCCTCTAGCCGGCACATCAAATGGGTCGCACACATCCGTATGTACTAGGGCAAGTAGGTCTGTGGCCCTTTCCCCATGTCCCACAAAAAGAAGCTTGGTCATTTTGCCTTGAAGGCATGATTCACAAACTGGATATGACTCGAAAGTCATAAGACTCAATAGCCTGAATTTCTCCAATTTGTTAACCCTGTCTTCCGCTATATGACCTAGCCTTAGGTACCATAGATACCTATCATTTAGACTATCTCTAGGCCTTTTAATTCCTATGGTATTCACATTTTGCTCAATATTAAATACAGAAACATCAATATGTAGCTGATAAAGACTGTTAATAAGAAAACCATCTGTAATTTTATTATTTTCATAAAAAATATTACAATGATCCTTATGAAAGCTAATCACATAGCCTTCTTGTGCTAAACATGAAACAGAAATCAAATTCCTGCTTACTGCAGGCACATAATAATAATCTCTAAGAAATAATCTAATCCTAACGGTAATCGCAGAGGGTAGGTTTCCACGACCACAGCAGCAACTCTTGCTCCATTTTTGATGCGTAGATCATCTCCCCATCCCTCAGCCTCCTGCTCTCCTCAAGACCCTACATAGAAGTGCACACATGAGCACTGGAACCAGAGTCAAGCACCCAACTGGATGTAGAAGAAAACCGTAAGGTTAGATTCTAAAATGAGCATACCTCCAGAAGGACCATCTTTCTTATTCTTCAGGGTGGCCAGGTACTGAGGATAGTTTCGCTTCCAATGGCCGTCTGATTGGCAGTGGAAACATTTTTCCTTATCAGCAGCTTTCTTCTTCGGTTCTGTCTTCTTCTTCTTGCCATCCCCTTCTGCTTCTTTGCAGACTTTCTTTTTCTTCCAAAAGACTTTTTCTTGGAACAAGTCCGCTTCACAGTAAGAACTGAGCCTTTTGAACCCTTCATGGAAAGCTCAGCCGTAATCAGCATGTTCATTAACTCGGTCAAGGTACACTGCATCTTATGCATATGGAAGTTCATGATGAACTGACCATATGCATCGAACAAGGACTGAAGGATCACATCAATGTGAAAATCCTTGTCTAAGATATACTGAGCTTCTCAAGCTCCTCAAGATCCTTGATCATTGTCAAACAATGATCTTGGACTGACTGCCCATCACGCATCTTGGCCTTAAAAAGTCTTTGACAGACTTGATACTTGGCTGCGCGACTCTGTTCACCAAACAACTCTTGTAGGTGAGCCAACATTTGGTGGGTAGTCAAAATGTTCTCATATTGGCACTGCAAGTCATCAGACATTGCACCCAACATGTAGTACCTTGCTTTGTTATCATCATCCATCCACTTTTTTAGAGACGCTCTCTGTTCAGTAGTCAGACATGCTGGGCATGGCAGGTGGGTCCTGATCGAAGACATGAGTCAATTTTTGAAACCCAGAATAATTCTGTAGTTCTTCAACCAGTCCTTGAAATTATATCTAGTCAATCTATGGGTGTCTAGTATTTTGGTCAGGGGGTTTGAGGCGGACATGTTTCCTGTAGAGAGTCCAAAAGTTTTTAGTTAAATTTTGTATCAGACTTAACCAATTTGTTTAGGGATTTTATTTTTAAACAAATTAGGCTCCCACTATTTTCTCAGATCCCTACACTCCCTTGGTAGATGTTGGGTGTAAAACCCCCCCAGCCAAAGTTCGTGTCAGGAGTGACCCCTCGGAGATTCTTCCGGCGTCCGACCTACGATGGTAGGAAGACTTCGTCCGGGACTCCTACGGGAGCCAGACTTTGCCTCCGACTCCAACTATAGGAAGGCTTCGTCCGGACTCCTACGGGAGCTGGACTCTGTCCCTGACTTCAGCGGCAGGAAGACTCGTCCGGACTCCTATGGGAGCCGGACTTCATCTCCGACTCCAACTACAGGAAGGCTTCGTCCGGACTCCTACGGGAGCCGACTCCATCCCGACTTCAGCAGCAGGAAGACTTCGTCCGGACTCCTACGGGGAGCCAGACTTCGGTCTCTGACTCCAACTATGGGAAGGCTTAGTCCGGACTCCATTCCCTGACTTCAGCAGCAGGAAGACTTCATCCGGACTCCTATGGGGAGCCAGACTTCGTCTCTGACTCCAACTACAGGAAGGCTTCGTCCGACTCCTACAGGAGTCGGACTCCGTCCCTGACTTCAGCAGCAGGAAGACTTCATCGGACTCCTACGGGAGCCAGACTTCATCTCCGACTCCAACTACAGGAAGGCTTCATCCGGACTCCTACGGGAGCCGGACTCCGTCCCCGACTTCAGCAGCAGGAAGACTTCGTCCGAACTCCTACGGGAGCCGGACTTCATTCTCCGACTCCAACTAACAGGAAGGCTTAGTCTGGACTCCTACGAGAGCCAGACTCCATCCCCAACTTCAGCAGCAGGAAGACTTCGTCCGGACTCCTACGGGAGCCGGACTTCACCTCTGACTCAATACAGGAAAGCTTCTGCGGACTCCTACGGGAGCCAGACTCCGTCCCTGACTTCAGCAGTAGGAAGACTTCGTCCGGACTCCTATGGAAGCTGGACTTCGCCTTCGACTCCAACTATAGGAAGGCTTCGTCCGGACTCCTACGGGAGCCGGGACTTCATCCTGACTCCAGCTATAGGTAGGCTTGGTCCGGACTCCCATGGGAGCCAGATTTCTGTCCTGAACTCCTGCTGAAGGTCTCGATCGAGATTCCTCGACAAATGATCCCCATCCAGGCTTCTGTGGAAATCAGACTCCAACCAAACTTTGACCGACAAGTTTGGACCCTCTGGCAGGCCGCAGTAATGACCACGACTCTGCTCCACTCCCTGCGGCGGATCCTATGTGGCTCCATCACTTCCCTGACAGGCCACAGTAACGGCCACGATTCTTCTCCACTTTTTGCAATGGATCCCGTGCAGTTCCACCATCCCTGGTGAGTCACGATAACGGACGCCGCTCCACTCCCTGCAACTGACTCCACGTGGCAAGCCATGGTGACAGCCATGACTCCACCCCATTACTCTTCATGATAAATTTCTCCTGGCTCCGTACGGCCCACGACGAGACGATCATAAACAGTCGCTATCAATCCTTTGCTTCTCTCATCTATAAAAGGGGGACCCAGATACATTATTTTCTAAGCTCTATTTTTCTATCCCAAAAACTCTGCTAAAATTTTCGTTTGAGCACTCCATTCTTGTTGAGGCAGAGAACTGACTTGAGCATCGGAGGGTCTTGCCGGAGCAACCCCACCTCCGATTTAGACTTCTTTTGCAGGTCCGACGGTGATCGCGACTCCCTTGACTCCAGCTTCTCCGACGCAGGTGGATTTTTGCACCAACAGGATTGGCGCTAGAAGAAGGGCGTGTCTTCACAGTACCCTTGTTCTTAAAGGAGCGCTCAATGTGACCGCCTCCGGTCATCTTTTTTGATGTCTTCTCCTCCTCCCCCACTAGATCCTCGCCCGATGCCCTCTCGCGAAGCATCCACATGGCGACCCACGGCCTCCGCAGCCAGATCTCAGGCTCTGGCCTCGCCTCTAGTTTCCCAAGCCCACACCCTCCGACAACGGCTGCCGGCATGGAGCGGTCGGACAATCGGCCTCCGATGGATTTCGCCAACACCATCTCAGGAGAATCCCGACAGGAAGCAAACCAACGTATTGACCGTACCCCCCAAGCGACAAAAGATTGAGGAGCCCATAACCTTTACTGAAGAAGATGCTCAGGGAGTTCAATTCCCTCATAACGATGCGGTTGTAGTCTCCTTGAATATAGCAAATTACGACGTCCGCCGCATTCTTGTCGACAATGAAAGTTCGGCTGACATTTTGTTCTACAATGCCTTCTCAAGAATGTCCACCCTTGACGGCCACTTCGGGCCGATTAGCTCCCCGCTAGTAGGGTTTACCGGCGACGCTATCCCGATGGAGGGAGTGATAACTTTGACTGTAGCTGCGGGTCGATATCCAAGACAATCTAGGGCTCTGGTGAATTTCTTGGTGTGAAGGCACCGTCAGCCTACAAAGCGATCCTCGGCCGACCTGGCCTCAATGCTCTCCGAGCCATCGTGTCAACCTACTATTTGAAGTTGAAATTCCCTACCAACCAGGGGATCGGAGAGGTCAGAGGAGATCAAGCCCTGGCCAGACACTGCTACAACATAGCCTTGCAAAGAAGCGACCAATCCGACCCCTGTCCAGTTGATGGGCTGGATGCTCGCGATAACCTCACTGAGGAGAGGGGTGGCCCAATCGAAGATCTGGATTCGATCCCTTTGAATGATGGGAATGCGGAGCATGTGGTGAAGATCGGCTCCAACCTAGGGGAAGAGGTTCGGATGCATCTCATCGATTTTCTGTGAAAGAATGCGGACATTTTCGCTTGGGTTCTAGCAGACATGTCGGGGATTGACACGGAGGTCATGGAGCACCGTCTGGCCGTCGATCCCAAGCATTAACCGACGAAAAAGAAAATCCGAGGTCATGCACCAGAGAGGCAGAAAGTGATAGCCGAGGAAGTGGACAAACTCTTGAAAGTCGGATTCATTAGGGAAGTCAATTATCCTGACTGAATTTTCAACGTTGTCCTAGTCAAAAAGGCAAACGGCAAGTGGAGGATGTGCATAGACTTTAAAAAGCTGAATAAAGCCTGTCCAAAGGACAGCTACCCTCTACCTAGAATTGATCAACTGGTGGACGTGACCTCGGCCATGAGCTCCTCACCTTTATGGATGCATTCTCTGACTATAATCAAATCAGATGGCATCGGAAGACGAAGAAAAGACTGCTTTCATTACTAACCGTGGCCTTTACTGTTACAGGGTCATGCCTTTCGGCCTCAAAAATGCAGGCGCAACCTACCAGCGGCTGGTAAACAAAATCTTCAAGGAGTAGATCAGCCGCAACATGGAGGTCTACGTGGACGACATGCTTGTAAAAAGCAAATCTTCCATGAACCACGTCGCCGACCTCGAGGAGACCTTCGGTGCCCTCCAAAAATATAAAATAAAGCTGAACCCGACTAAATGTGCTTTCGGAGTGACCTTAGGAAAGTTCCTGAGCTTCATGGTATCGGGGCACGGAATTGAAGCCAATCCGGAGAAAATTCATGCCATCCAGAAGATGGCCATCCCAAAATCGATAAAAGAGGTTCCGCACCTTACAGGGAGGGTAGCAGCCTTGAATCACTTCATCACGAGGTCGGTCGAACGGTGCTTACCCTTCTTCCAAACCCTCAAGCAGCCGAAGAACTTCTGTTGGACCCCTGAGTGCCAACAAGCGTTCGAAGAACTAAGGAGCTACCTTGGCTCACCTCCGCTGTTGGCGAAGCCAGAGCCTGGAGAGGAACTATTTTTATACCTGGCGGTCTCTCCCACGGCTCTCGCGGCAGTCCTTGTCAAGGAAGAAGCAAAAGTCCAACAGTCGATCTACTACGTCAGTCACACGTTGAGAGACACCGAGACCAGGTATACTAAATTAGAGAAACTGACTTACGCCCTGTTGATTGCAGCCCGGAGGCTCCGATCCTACTTTCAAGGGCACACCGTAATGCTGCTCACCGACCAACCGATCAAGGCGATTCTACACCAGGCGGATGCCTCCGGAAGGATGGCAAAATGGACAATCGAGCTCACAGAATTCGACATCAACTATCGACCCAGGCCAGCAGTGAAGGCCCAGATATTGGTAGATTTCATAGTGGAGTGTACTATCCCAGAGGAGGCCGAACCTGAACAAGGTGAAATTGACGGCCTGGAGTCCCGACCGAACTCCCCCAAAGAAGAAGCAGATCCCTCTGATTGCTTTTGGGCCCTCTATGTGGATGGGTCTTCCAACATGACAGGTGCAGGCGTGGGCCTGATCTTAATCAGTCCAGAGAGAATCATCGTGGAGTACGCTCTACGCTTCGAGTTCTCCGCAACAAACAATGGAGCAGAATTTGAAACTCTGATCGCAGGACTGAAGATCGCCAAAGAGCTGGGAGTAGATTGGCTCCAGGTCCACAGCGACTCCCAACTAGTAGTGGGACAAGTCAGTGGAAACTATGAAGTGCGGGAGGACAGTGTTGCTCCTAGATTGATTTTGATGATTACAAAGCAGATTGAAGGGATACAAATAATTTTAAAATGAAAAAGTCCTTATGCTCTTGAAGGGCAAAATCATAATTTCACTAAAATCCTGATTTGATAGTACCATTTGGTAGAACAAATGATTTGAAATCTATTGGTGAAAATTTTATTGTGTTTGGACTTATATTCTTGAAGTTATGAAGGTTTGAAGTGCATGAGTCGACTCATGAGTCAACTCATGGCACTGTGAGCTGATTGGCACGCAAAAATTCTCCTTGGCATGCTAGTTTTCTGGCTTGGCACGACCTGTGAGTCGACTCATGAGTCGACCCACAAGGCATGAGTCGACTCATGAGTCGACCCCTGCTAATTTGAGCCAAGAAATTCTAGAAAAGCATTCTCTGGTTTTTGCAACAGAGGTCGACTCATGAGTCGACCCCTGAAGCATGAGTCGACTCATGAGTCGACCCCTGCGACGGAAAATGTCAGCAACGACTATTTTTTTGCCCATTTTAATTGCCATTTATGCTTCCTAAAAATCCTCTAATGGCTCTTTATCTACCTAAATTGTTTTCTCTTGCTTCTAATGCTACAAAATGCTTTAAATGGTGAAAGAAATTGCAGATTAAATAGCGGATCAAACGTGAAATCAAATGGAAGAGGAGCAGAGAAAGAGAGAGAAGAATAGAAGAAAGGATCTGAAATTTGCAAGAAAAAGCCTGAGATCAACGAAAAATCCAAAAAGAAAAAGAGAGAGGATCCACAATATACTAGAGAGATTGTGAAAGAGAAAAGCAAGATCTTTCAAGGAGAGAATTCTTCACGCCTATTGTTTCAACCTTGATCTAGAGATCGTTCAAAGCTTTCAAAAGATCTTCAATCAACAATCAACCTCTTCTCAAGCATTCAAGCGTTCATCCATTTGAGAAATTCGAAAAAGGGGTTCTTATTTGAGTAAAGCTTTTATTGTTATATTCGCTCATTTAAAGGAGCTGTTATTGTATTAATTTATGCTCTAAATTTTCTAACTCTTTGTGAGTTTTTGTTCTTATTTTTGGAGGATTTCCAAAACAAGGAAAGGTTGATCCGAACCTGAAATCGGAGTGTTTTGGGTTTACTTGTACCCGAGAAACAAGTGTTCTAGCTTGGGATAGCTAGTGTCGGAGTTTCCGACGTTTTGTACTCGGGTTGAATACAAAGGATAGTGGATTGAAATTCCCAAGTAGGATCTTGGGGAGTGGATGTAGGTGCAAGGTTAGCACCGAACCACTATAAATCCTTGTGTTTGTGGTGTGCTTTATCTCTTCACTTTATTTCTTTATTATATTCTTGCATTCCTGCTTTAGGTAATTAATATTGAATTAAAGTCTTTGTTTTGATCTTCATAAGTAATCTGTTGGGCTTAAAATTTTTAGAAACCCAATTCACCCCCCCCGCTTGGGTTGCATAGCTGGGCAACAAGTGGTATCAGAGCCGGTGCTCTAGCCCTTCTTTGATCTAACAATCAAAGAGTCAAAGATCTATGGCAACCCATGTTGGTACTTCTCTAGCCGAGGGGCAATCAACAAACCGACCTCCACTTTTCAATGGGTCTAATTACACCTATTGGAAAGCTCGGATGAAATTTTCATACAAGCACTCGACTATGATATGTGGAGTATCATAGTGAATGGTCCTCACACACCCACCAAGATTATAGATGGTGAGGAGTCAACCAAACCCGAGAAAGAATGGGATGAGGTTGACAAGAAATTGGCACAATTAAATACCAAAGCCATGAATGTTCTTTATTGTGCACTAGATGCTAGTGAATTCAATCGCATTTCTACTTGTGCATCTGCTAAAGAAATATGGGATAGGTTAGAAGTCACCCATGAGGGAACAAATCAAGTAAAAGAGTCTAAAATAAACATGCTTGTACATAAATATGAATTGTTCAAAATAGAGCATGATGAGTCCATAACTGCTATGTTTACTCATTTTACTGATATAATCAATGGTTTAAAGAGTCTTGGCAAATCTTATACTAACAGTGAACTTGTAAGGAAGATTCTCAGTCACTGCCAAGAACTTGGGAAGCCAAGGTGACTGCCATCCAAGAAGCAAAGGACTTGAACACTCTACCTCTAGAAGAGCTTCTTGGATCCTTGATGACTCATGAACTTAGCATGAAGCAACATCAAGAGGATGAAGTCAAAAAGAAAAGAACCATTGCCCTCAAATCCACAACTTCGCCTGATTATGAAACGGATGACTCTGAAGATGAAGATCAGGATGAAGAGATGGCTCTCATCACCCGAAAATTTAAGAAGTTTCTAAGAAAAAGGAAACAGGGGATGAGAAAGAAATTCACAAAAGGGGAACAAAGCAAAGAAAAAGAGAAAGATCAACCCCCTATATGCTACGAGTGCAAGAAGCCAGACATTTCAGATCCGAATGTCCACAATTGAAGAAAAGTCCAAAGAAGTTCAAAAGGAAGGCAATGATGGCGACCTGGAGTGCGAGTGATGACTCAAGCTCCGACGAGGAAACCTCAACAGAACAAGCCAATCTGTGCCTGATGGCACATGAAAATGAGGTAACTTCTGAATCCACTAGTGAATTTACTTTTGAAGAATTGCATGAAGCATTCTATGATTCAATTGATGAATTAAAGAAACTAGGGAAGAAAAACAAAGAGCTGAAATTGAAAAATCAGTCCTTAGTGAAACAAGCTGAAAATCTTTCAATTGAAAAATTCACCTTGATTCAAGAAAATCAAAACTTAAAGGATGAAATGAACAAGCTGAAATCTATAGTAGATAAGTTCACCTTAAGTTCAAACAAACTAAATATGATCCTTGAAAATCAGAAAGCTATATATGATAAGGCTGGACTTGGTTATAAACCCCTGAAGAAACAAAAATTTCTGAAGGATATTTATGTAAATTATTCAAGCAACAAGTCTACAAATATTACTTTTTTAAATGTGGAAGAATAGGACATAAATCATACACATGTCTTATTAACAATCATGCAAACACAAAGAAAATATGGGTTCCAAAAGGAACCATTCTGACTAACCTGAAAGGACCCAAGAAAGCTTGGGTACCTAAGACAGAAACGTGACCTTTGCTTGCAGGTGTGTCTAGTATCCCAAGAAGGAAACAGGAAATGGTATCTTGACAGCGGATGCTCGAGACACATGACTGGTGATGAATCACAATTCATCACGCTTGATGCTAAGGATGGAGGGATGGTCACCTTTGGAGATAATGGCAAAGGAAAGATCATCGGGATAGGTAACATTGGTATCACTCCCTCCAAATACATTGAGAATGTTTTATTAGTTAAAGGTTTAAAGCATAACTTACTTAGCATTAGTCAATTCTGTGATAAAGGGTATAAAGTAAGTTTTGAATCATCTGTTTGCATCGTGACGAGTCCTATTGACGATGGTATTAAATTTATAGGACATAGGCATGGCAATTTTATATGGTAGACTTGAATGATTTAACTAAATTAGACATGCAATGCCTAGTTTCCTTAAGTGCTAAAATAAATGAGACTAGTTGGCTGTGGCATCGTAGACTTGCACACATTAGCATGCATTCTCTCTCAAAATTAATTAAAAAGATTTAGTTCTCGGTTTGCCAAAACTGAATTTTGAAAAGGATAGAATTTGTGATGCATGCCAATTAGGTAAATAAACTAGAGTATCATTTAAATCCAAAAATACTGTTTCAACTTCTAGACCTTTAGAGCTCTTACATATGGATTTATTTGGACCAACTAGAACCACTAGTCTAGGAGGAAAACGATATGGATTTGTAATAATTGATGATTACTCTCGTTTTACTTGGGTTTTCTTTTTAGCTCACAAAAATGAAACTTTTCAAATTTTCACTAAATTTCATCGAAAAGTCACTAATGAAAAAGGGTTTTCAATTCAAAATATTAGAAGTGATCATGGAACAGAATTTGAAAATCATGACTTTGAAAATTTTTGTGATGAAAATGGAATTGGCCATAACTTCTCTGCTCCTAGGACACCCCAACAGAATGGGGTAGTAGAAAGGAAAAACAGAACCTTAGAAGAAATGGCCCGTACCATGCTTTGTGAAAGCAACCTTCCAAGATATTTTTGGGCAGAAGCTATTAACACAGCATGTTACATTTTAAATCATGCTTTAATTAGATAATTTTTAAAGAAAACCCCCTATGAACTTTGGAAAGGAAGAAAACCAAATATTGCATATTTTCATGTTTTTGGTTGCCGATGTTTTGTATTAAATAATGGCAAAGAAAAACTTGATAAATTTGATGCAAAATCAGATGAAGCAATCTTTCTAGGTTACTCCTCCACTAGTAAAGCATTTAGAGTGTTCAACAAAAGAACTTTAGTAGTTGAGGAGTCCATACATGTTGTCTTTGATGAATCTAACGATCTTCCTTCAAGGAAGAATGAGGGTGTTGATGATGCAGATCCACTAATAGAAGGTATGAAGGAGATCACTCTGAAAGACTCAGCAACTCCAGAAGACAAGGATCAAGAAGTCAAACAAAATGAGAAAGGTGAAGAAATTCAAGAACAACCTCAAGGTACAAATGACTTACCCAAAGAATGGAGGTATGTTCACAACCACCCTAAGGAGTTAATAATTGGTGATCCTATGCATGGGGTAAAAACCCGTTCTTCACTTAGAGATGTACTTAATCATTGTGCATTTGTATCTCAACTTGAACCTAAAACTTTTGAAGAAGCTGAGAATGATCATAATTGGATTAATGCTATACAAGAAGAACTTAATCAATTTGAAAGAAATAATGTTTGGACCTTAGTGAAAAGACCTAAAGATTATTCAATAATTGGTACAAAATGGATCTTTAGAAACAAATTAGATGAGCATGGAAATGTAATTAGAAATAAAGCAAGACTGATTGCTAAGGGATATAATCAAGAAGAAGGAATTGATTTTGATGAAACCTTTGCACCTGTTGCTAGATTAGAAGCCATTAGACTTCTACTTGCTTATGCTTGCTTTATGAAATTCAAACTATTTCAAATGGATGTTAAAAGTGCATTTTTAAATGGATATATTTCTGAAGAAGTATATGTAGAACAATCCCCTGGATTTGAAAATCATGCTTTTCCCAATCATGTCTTTAGATTAAATAAAGCTTTATATGGTCTAAAACAAGCACCTAGAGCATGGTATGAAAGGCTAAGCAAATTTCTACTAAATAATGGTTTCTCAAGAGGCAATGTAGATACAACCCTATTTATTAAAAGAAATCAAAATGATATGCTAATTATACAAATTTATGTTGATGACATAATTTTTGGGTCTACTAATGAATCCCTTTGTCAAGACTTTGCTAAGCTTATGCAGGGAGAGTTCGAGATGAGCATGATGGGAGAACTCACCTTCTTCCTCGGACTCCAAATCAAACAATCAAAAGAGGGAATCTCCATCACCCAAAGCAAGTACACCAAGGAACTACTCAAAAGATTTGGAATGGAGAACTGCAAACCAATTGGCACACCAATGAGTCCCTCAAGTAAGCTTGACAAGGATGATGAAGGTAAAAGCGTAGACTTAAAATACTACAGAGGTATAATTGGCTCATTATTGTATTTAACTGCAAGTAGGCCTGATATCATGTTTAGTGTTTGCTTATGTGCAAGATATCAATCTAATCCTAAGGAATCTCATTTGAATGCTGTTAAAAGAATCTTTAGATACTTAAATGGTACACAAACTATAGGGTTATGGTACTCTAAGGACTCACAAATTAATTTGTTAGAATTTTCAGATGCTGATTTTGCTGGATGTAAATTAGATAAAAAAAGCATAAGTGGAACTTGCCAATTTCTTGCAGTAAACATAATCTCATGGTTTAGCAAGAAACAAAATTCGGTGGCACTGTCTACGGCTGAGGCCGAATACATTGCAGCCGGAAGTTGTTGTGCTCAAATCTTGTGGATTAAGCAACAACTCGAAGATTTTGGAATCAAACTTAATGAAACACCAATAAAATATGATAATACAAGTGCCATAAATCTATCTAAAAATTCAATACAACACTCAAGATCCAAACATATTGAAATAAGACATCATTTTATAAGAGAATATGTTCAAAACAAAAATATAATTCTTGAATATGTTTGCACTAAAAATCAATTAGCCGATATCTTTACAAAGGCCCTTAGTGAGGATAGATTCTGTGAAATTAAGAGAAAACTAGGAATTCTAGATCTATTTGTCTGAAATTTCTCAATTTCCAAAGAATAGATGTCAAAAACTCTTAGAACTCAATTTTCAACATCTATCCTGGTCCCAAAAGCTCAGATTTATCACTCTAAAAACTTATCATTGAGCAAAATTCCTTCACTCAAAATTTTGAATTTTTTTGGAATTTATTTGCATTTTTCTTGAATTTCTGAACTTCATGAGTCGACCCGCATGAGTCGACTCAATGGCAAACTTGTAAATCCCACAAACTTCCATCGGGTTCATTGTTTTTAAACGGGAACCCTGTTTGTGAGACGACTCATCTTCTCATCATCTTCCTTCCGAAAGCCGTTCTTTCCAACTCTTTTTTGCTCCAAATCCAAGGATCAATTCTGAGGCAATTCTCCCTCCTACTCTCCACCAAAAATCGCCTCCTTGGAAAAGAGATTTCTCGTGCTTTCTCGCATTGCTCGACGTGGGTGGAACGTGCCCTAGAACTTCACCGTTCATTCAAAATCCGCTTCTTTTCTCCTCCAAAATCTCTCTTTATTCTCTTGTGATCCCTCCTCCACTGAATTCAAATCTCCTTGTCTGCTACTTTATTGGATATGGCTCCAAAAATGAAACTTCCCCAAAGAAGGAAATCAATCTGAGAGCCTGAGGAAATTGTCCGAAAGAAAAGGCATGCTCAGTTTTCTAGTGTTTCCACTCCAGTTTCAGTACCTGCTCAAGGTCCCTCTCAATCCTCAATAAGCCCCAGTGTAAATCCTCTTTCTGATAGAAAAGTAGAAACCGGAAAAAACATAGACTTTCGGTTCTTTGAGAAAGAAGGCTTTACTTTTGCTACCAAGATCAAAAATCAAGGATGGGAACTTTACTGCTCCCTTAAGGAAGTCACCTATGTTGATCTAGTCAGAGAGTTCTACCAGAACCTAAATTATGGAAACGGGTCAGTGACTTCAACTGTAAAGGGGATTGACATATGCTTGGATCCTAGGATATTGGGAGAAATACTTCAGTTGCCTAGTGAAGGATACTCATATATGGAACTCCCAATTAAAGAAGAAGGGATCAGAATTATCTTAGGAGAAACTTTTTCAGGAAGTTTAAACAAATTGGAAGCAAAGCTATTGTCCATTGAGATGAGGGTCCTGCATCAGATAGTTTCAAAACTCTTCTTTCCTAGGAGTGGTAGACATGACTTACTGTCTGGCAGAGATGTTTGTGTCATGTTTCATGTCATCACTCAGACCCCCCTAAACCTCCCTGCACTTATGATAGAGGCCATGAGAGAAACTTTGAACAGATCCAAGGCACACTTGCCTTATGGTATGGCTCTTACTAGAGTATTCAGGAGGTTTGGAGTTAGCTGTGAGGGGGAGGCACCTACCAAACTCTCACATGTGGACACCTTCAACCAACACAGCCTGCACCGAATGGGAATTACAAAGACTGTTGGTGGTTGGATCAAGGGCTCTGAAGAAAGAGCTGAGGAAAGAGCTGAAGACAGAACTGAAGGCAGAGTAGAAGAAGAAGGTCCATCTTCTCCTGTACATGACTTCAGGGCAGCTTCACCAGATACCCAGTTCATTCCTGATACTGAGGCTGGCCCTTCTGAGTTTACTAGGATGCCCACACCAGTGTATCAGCCAGAGAGCAGAGCACCTCATTCAGAGTTCAGACTGGCTGACGATCAGATCGAGCATATTTCACAGCGTGTGGCTTCTTTGCTGTCTAGCCAGTGGAGTAGTACTTCTTTTGCACCTGGAGCTACCTCTTCTGATCAGACCATTACTCCCCACATCTCCACTGTATTTCAGATGATTTCAGATCAGTCCATCAGGATACAGCAGCTTGAGGATACAGTCTGGAGACTTACTGGCAGAGTTCTTGACTTGCAGGGGCAAGCCCTTGCATTGGCCCATCTCCAGCCACAGGAGTCTACTATTGAGGTCACAGACCTCACTGCAGAGGCTGGCAGGCTCAGAGGAGCACTCGAAGGTGGATATGAATTACTGAGGAAAGAGATCCGAGGATCGAGTGAGCATGCTACCACCCAGTTCACTGCTCTACTTCAATCTGTTTCCAGAGCACTGAACGTACTTGATTCTATTAGACTCACCCTTTCTGTTCAGTCCCTAGCATCTCAGCGTTCTCAGCCACCCAGTTCATCTTGCTCTCCTACTCGTGGCAGAGGCAGACGGGGTAGAGGACGCACTTCTGATCCATCATCTCCTCATCCTATATCTGATGACTCCGATCATTGACTTATCTTGATCTTTACTAGGTCCTAGGAGTTAGTATCTTGTTCTAGGATCTATACCTCGGGGCCATGTATTGACAATTAGCTGGTTGAATTTTATTTTTAAGAACTATGTATTGAAACAATTATGATATTAATGGAATCATCTTTTACCTATATTTCTACCTCTCTGAAATGATCATATTTTGGTTATATATTTTCTTCTTGTTGAAATATTGTCTTCTCTTTGTTGTTGTTTGCTGTTGATAATTGCTATATTAAGGGGGAGCAAACATCTGTGAAAAACTCTAAAGAGGAAGAAATTAAAGAATATTTCAGAAAAAGAAAAAGAAAAGTTAACTATGTTTGATGATGTCAAAAAGGGAGAGAAATTAGATAAAATTAAACAAAAATTGAAAAAGCAAAAATTATGAGAAATTAAACAAAAAAAATAAAAATTGAAATTAGACAAAAAGCAAAACCCTAAATTATGAGAAAAAGAAAAAAATTAAACAAAAACAAAGATTGGAGAGATTAAAACAAATATTAAAGAAATTAAACAAATATTGGAGAAATTAAACAAAAACAAGGATTGAAAGATTAAACAAAACTTTGAGAAATTTGGTATCGAAATTTGGTATCAGACAGAACTTAAACAAAAAGTTATCCATCAAAGCAAAATCATAAGTACAATGCAAATAAGTATTTTTTATGCTCTGATATATTTCAAAATTCAAACTTGCTCTGATACATCTTTTGAAATTTTATTTACCTTGATACAACTTAAGAAATTTATTTTACTCTGATACACCCTACAATTTCTTTTAACTTGCTCTAATACATGATAAAATTTAATCCGATATAGTGTGAAGGTTTCTCTGATAAATTATAATATTTGATCTGATACAGTGAGAAAGTTTCTCTGATACATATTTTTTTTTGCTCTGATACAGTGTGAAATTTTCTCTGACATTTGCTCTAATACACTGTGAAATTTTCTCTGATATATTATAAAATTTTCTTGCTCTGATACATTATAAAATCTTTTCTGATATCATTGTAAAAATTATTTTTCTTGCTCTGATACATTGCAAAAGTTATTTATCTTCTCTTGCTCAAAATGATTTAATACCCTTTTCAAATCTTTAAGAAAATGGACAAACTATTTTTGCATTTATATTACATGCCAAAAGAATCATACTCTTTTCAAGCATATACACCTATAATGGATTCTTTTGAAATTAATGCATTAACATAAGTATTTTTGTTCAAATGTTTTGTCATCATCAAAAAGGGGGAGATTGTTGCTCCTAGATTGATTTTGATGATTACAAAGCAGATTGAAGGGATACAAATAATTTTAAAATGAAAAAGTCCTTATGCTCTTCAAGGGAAAAATCGTAATTTCACTAAAATCCTGATTTGATAGTACCATTTGGTAGAACAAATAATTTGAAATCTATTGGTAAAAATTTTATTGTGTTTGGACTTATATTCTTGAAGTTATGAAGGTTTGAAGTGCATGAGTCGACTCATGAGTCAACTCATGGCACTGTGAGCTGATTGGCACGTAAAAATTCTCCTTGGCACGCTAGTTTTCTGGCTTGGCACGACCTGTGAGTCGACTCATGAGTCGACCCACAAGGCATGAGTCGACTCATGAGTCGACCCCTGCTAATTTGAGCCAAGAAATTCTAGAAAAGCATTCTCTGGTTTTTGTAACAGAGGTCGACTCATGAGTCGACCCCCTGAAGCATGAGTCGACTCATGAGTCGACCCCTGCGATGGGAAATGTCAGCAATGGCTATTTTTTTGCCCGTTTTAATTACCATTTATGCTTCCTAAAAATCCTCTAACGGCTCTTTATCTACCTAAATTATTTTCTCTTGCTTCTAATGCTACAAAATGCTTTAAATGGTGAAAGAAATTGCAGATTAAATAGCGGATCAAACGTGAAATCAAATGTGAAGAGGAGCAGAGAAAGAGAGAGAAGAATAGAAGAAAGGATCCGAAATTTGCAAGAAAAAGCCTGAGATCAACGAAAAATCCAAAAAGAAAAAGAGAGAGGATCCACAATATACCAGAGAGATTGTGAAAGAGAAAAGCAAGATCTTTCAAGGAGAGAATTCTTCACGCCTATTGTTTCAACCTTAATCTAGAGATCGTTCAAAGCTTTCAAGAGATCTTCAATCAACAATCAACCTCTTCTCAAGCATTCAAGCGTTCATCCACTTTGAGAAATTTCGAAAAAAGGGTTCTTCATTTGAGTAAAGCTTTTATTGTTATATTCGCTCATTTAAAGGAGCTGTTATTGTATTAATTTGTGCTCTAAATTTTCTAACTCTTTGTGAGTTTTTGTTCTTGTTTTTGGAGGATTTCCAAAACAAGAAAAAGTTGATCCGAACCTGAAATCAGAGTGTTTTGGGTTTACTTATACCCGGAAAACAAGTATTCTAGCTTGGGATAGCTAGTGTCGGAGTTTCCGATGTTTTGTATTCGGGTTGAATACAAAGGATAGTGGATTGAAATTCCCAAGTAGGATCTTGGGGAGTGGATGTAGGTGCAAGGTTAGCACCGAACCACTATAAATCCTTGTGTTTGTGGTGTGCTTTATCTCTTCACTTTATTTCTTTATTATATTCTTGCATTCCTGCTTTAGGTAATTAATATTGAATTAAAGTCTTTGTTTTGATCTTCATAAGTAATCTGTTGGGCTTAAAATTTTTAGAAACCCAATTCACCCCCCCCCCCTCTTGGGTTGCATAGCTGGGCAACAGACAGCATGGCTAAATATCTTGAAAAGGTAAAGGAGCTCGTCCCCGCCTTCAGTAGCTTCAACATCAGGCAGATTCTGAGGATGGAAAATACCAGGGCCGACCTTCTCTCAAAGCTGGCAATGCTGGCTCCGATCGAATTACCCAAGGGTGTTCTCTTTGAAGTTCTCAAGTGCCCGAGTACGGAAGAATCACGACCCGTGATGGAAATTGACCACGAGCCCAGCTGGATCGACCCACTGATAACATATCTCAGAGACGGGGTTCTCCCCCAGGATGCAAAAGAAGCTCGGAAGCTCAGAAATCAAGATTCCCGATACATCCTTTATGAGGGCAAGTTGTACAAGAGATCATACTCTTTACCCCTTTTAAAATGTCTCCAGCCTTCGGAAATTGACTACGCCTTGTGGGAGGTGCATGAAGGAATCTGCGGAAGCCATCTGAGGGCTAGATCTTTATCCCATAAGTTGCTCCACCAAGGATATTACTGGCCGACGATGCATCATGGCTCGATTGAATACGTCAGAAAGTGTGACCGATGTCAGAGATATGCCAACATCCAGAGACAGCCCGCCACCGAGCTTACACCCTTGAGTGCCCCATGGCCTTTTGCGCAATGGGGGATGGACATCCTTGGACCCTTTCCCGTGGCATCGGGGTAGAGGAAGTTCCTCCTGGTAGCGATTGACTACTTCACCAAGTGGGTTGAAGCCGAACCACTAGCGAAAATCACAGAAGCTAAAGTGCAAGATTTTGTTTGGAAGTCAATCATTTGCAGGTTCGGTCTGCCAACAATCCTAATCACTGATAACGGACGGCAGTTCGCGGGAGCAAGATTCGCCGAATTTTATGAAGATCTAAATATCTCCCACAACTTCACATCAGTAGCCCATCCTTAGGCGAACGGCGAAGCTGAAGTGACCAACAGAACCCTACTGCAAGGGATCAAGACAAGGCTCGAAAAGGCAAAGAAAACTTGGGCGGACGAACTTTATCATGTGCTGTGGGCATATCGAACTACCCAAAGACTGCCCACGGGGGAGACCCCCTTTGCTTTAGCCTTCAGAACAGAGGCTGTTATCCCAATTGAGCTTAAACTCCTGTTAGCGCGAGTCATGGCATTCAATGAATATCACAATTCGCAAGGTCTTAATGCCAACCTCGACTTACTGGAAGAAAAGTGGGAGGTAGCTCAAGTTCGGATGGTAGCCTACAGACAGAAAGTCGCCCACTATTACAATTCTCGGGTCAAGAATAAAGTCTTTAGAGTAGGAGATCTAGTGCTTCAATGAGCCGCTGTCTCGCAACCTCAGGATCGAGGGAAGCTCGCCCCAAACTGGGAAGGCCTGTATGAAGTCAAAGAAGTAATCCGGCCCGAAACTTATTACCTCAAGGAGCTCGGAGGAGCAGACCTCCCGTGATCATGGAGCTCAAAAAACCTATGAATGTATTACCGATAACTTTATTTTAAATAAAAGTTGCATATCTACATGTCTCCTCCCTTGGCACAAGCCTATATCGACAGGACAGTCAAAACAAACCGTGTCGGAAGCGGGAGGAGAACTTCATCTCGACAAAGTCGAAGGCCCGATTCTCTTTAGACTGGATGGGGGGAGAGGCCAAGCAATGCCCATATGAGCCTCCACAGCCCTGTTAGGGACAGGAGGAGAACCTCGCCCTAACTTGAGTAAAGTCGAAGGCCCGGTTCTCTTTAGACCGGATGGGGGGAGAGGCCCTGCAACGCCCATATGAGCCCCCACAGCCCTGTTAGGGACAGGAGGAGAACCTCACCCTAACTTGAGCAAAGTCGAAGGCCTGGTTCTCTTTAGATCGGATGGGGGGAGAGGCCCTGCAACGCCCATATGTGCCCCCACAGCCATGTTAGGAACAGGAGGAGAACCTCGTCCTAATATGAGCAAAGTCGAAGGCCCGGTTACACCTAGACCGGATGGGGGGAAAGGCCCAGTAGCGCCCATATGTGCCCCCACAGCCGTATTAGGGACAGGAGAAGAACCTCATCCTAACCAGAGCTGAAACCTATTACGACATAAATAGGGGAAGAACCTCACCCCGACACCAATTAAGGTCTGGTCATTCAAGACCAGATGGGAAAAAGGGGACCTTCCCAGCGGCCCCTTCGCAAGAAGACTTCGTCCGGACTCCTACGGGAGCCGGACTTCGCCCTCAACTTTAACTGTAGGAACACTCCGTCTGAACTCCTACGGGAGCCAGATCTTATCTCCGACTCCGGCTACGAGAAGACTCCGCCCGGACTCCTACGGGAGCCAGACTTCATCCCTGACTTCGACCGCTGGTAAACTTCATCCGGACTCCTACGGGAGCCGGACTTCATCCCCGACTTCGATCGCTGGTAAACTTCATCCGGACTCCTACGGGAGCCAGACTTCGTCCCTGACTTTGACTGCTGGTAAACTTCATCCGAACTCCTACGGGAGCCGGACTTCGCCCCCAACTCCAATAGCAGGTAGACTTCGTCCGGACTCCTACGGGAGCCAAACTTCATCCCCAACTCTGATTGCAAGAAGACTCTGCCCGGACTCCTACGGAAGCTGGACTCCCGCAACCCCACCAAGAGCAGAGGGAAAAATCCCACTCAAAAAAGAAAAAGGGGAAAGGGGAGAGGAGTTGAAAAGGAAAGCGATGGACTACGTCAACGGCGAATGAAAAACAAGCAGCATCAAAGATGCAGAGAACCTCGTCTCAGCAGGGATTAGGGTTCTTATCAAGAACCCCAGCTTTCTCTCAATGCAAGTCCGAGATAAGATGACTTCCTCAGGGTGACGAGAAGCTCAGACCTCCGAGCTCGAGCTCTGATGGGGGCCGCCAAACCCGAGCGGCCTCAGGCAAAACTATGGCCATGGATGAAAGGATGGATCGATGCGATGGCAATCGGGTACCCCCGAACGACGTAAAGGCCGAAGGAAGCTCGGCAAGCGACAATTCAACAAATGAGTAAAAGAGGTAGCAAAAAATTCCCCTCTCATATTATTTATTAAATATACGGCCATTAAAGCTGAAGAAGAAGGATAATTGGAAAGGCGAGCCAACGTGGCAACAACCAGTAACCTCCAGACATCGTCAAAAAAAAAAAAAAGAAAAGAGAGAAAGAGAGAGAAGGGAATACAACAATAACAATGGTAAAAGAAAGAAGTTTGGCAGGCAGCAATTCGATGCAAAGTGTGGGCGAAGTAACAAAATCTCCTTCTCATTTTTCGATTAACAAGATGTACGTTACAAGACCCGGAGGGCCAGAAAAAGAAGATGTTACTACAAGACTCAAAAGGAATACATCGGAGACCACTACAAGCTGTCGACTTCTCTTTCCGGTTCCATCCTTCTCAGCAGTATTTTCCAGCGCGTGTGATAAACCTCTCGGCTCTCACCCCCCGCCTTGTTCCACTCCATCGCCGAAACCCCAACCCTAGGGGGAAAAGGATGGGATAGAATTCAGGGGGTAGCGAAGGCAACGGCAGCGGCGATGACGACCTGCATCAAGAAGAACCGGAGGTACCCCGGAGGCCGCGATGGCGCCAGAGGCATGCGCCACCACTGTGTGCTCCATGACGGCCACCATCCTAGGTACTCCGACAAGGTCGGCATGCGCTACTTCCACCGTCCCCACAACAAGTTCTACTGCCCCACCGTCGGCGCCGACTGCTTCTGGTCCCTCGGCCCCGACGACGTCAAGAATCCCGCCACAGCTTGTGACGACAACTCTGCCCCCTTGACCGGTGTCGCCCCGTTCAGCTACTCCGAAATTCTTGGGCGGAATGCCCTCACCAGTTGTCCCCGTTATTAAACCCCTATTGTTGAAGGAATTCTCCCTCGAGCCCCCTTTAAGGCGACGGGAACCCTCGGTGACAGTTTGACAGCCAGAGAACTCGCAGGCCGCTGTTTTCCTCTTCACACTCCTCTTGGTCCGTGGCATCCTCTCGAGGTTGGCCTCCGGGGTGGGGGCCCCGATGGGAGAACCCCTCGAAGAGGCTCGGGGGACTGAAGATGGTGGGGAGCCGGCAGGGATGGCAAAGACTGGTGTGAAGGGCACTCGGAGTCGAAAAGGGCACCGATGGAGTGGCTGAGTGGCTAAACTCTTAGGCGGAAGAAAGGTGTCGACCCTCAGGCGAAGTGAAGCCCGTGGAGAAAAGGCGGGGGCTTAAATAAGCAACGAGGCCTGGCGCAGTTATGGTGGCAGATATCCCTAGGTCAACCAGTGCCCGCCACGTGTCCCACTCACCGCGGCATAGGGCTGACCGTTCGCGGACCATTATGGCATGATGCTTAGGATTACACCCTGGTGGGAGTTTCGAAAGGACTCTTCGGATCACCCTAATCGAAAAAAGGCTCCAGCATGCACGCATTAAATACCAAGATTTTCGAGGGCAGTCATGTGCAGAATTTAAGGAAGCGACTTCGGTTGTGAAAATTTTCTGTACTTCCTTCAATCAAAACTCGAACTCGAAAGTAGGGGGACTGGTGTTGGGTGTAAAACCCCTCCCAGCAGAAGATCGTGTCAGGAGTGACCCCTCAGGGATTCTTCCGGCATCCGACCTACGGCGGCAGGAAGACTTCGTCCGGACTCCTACGGGAGTCGGACTTCACCTCCGACTCCAACTACAGGAAGGCTTCGTCCGGACTCCTACGGGAGCCGGACTCCATCCCTGACTTCAGCGGCAGGAAGACTTCATCCGGACTCCTACAGGAGCCGGACTTCATCTCCGACTCCAACTACAGGAAGGCTTCATTTGGACTCCATCCCCGACTTCAGCAGTAGGAAGACTTCGTCCGGACTCCTACGGGAGCCAGACTTCATCTCCGACTCCAACTACGGGAAGGCTTAGTCCGGACTCCTACGGGAGCCAGACTCCGTCCCTGACTTCAGCAGCAGGAAGACTTCGTCCAGACTTCTACGGGAGCCGGACTTCATCTCCGACTCCAACTATAGGAAGGCTGCGTCCGGACTCCTACAGGGGCCGGACTCCATCCCTGACTTCAGCAGCAGGAAGACTTCATCCGAGCTCCTACGGGAGCCAGACTTCATCTCCGACTCCAACTATAGGAAGGCTTCGTCCGGACTCCTATGGGAGCCAGACTCCATCCCCGACTTCAGTAGCAGGAAGACTTCGTCTGAACTCCTACGGGAGCCGGACTTCATCTCCGACTCTAACTACAGGAAGGCTTAGTACGGACTCCTACGGGAGCCAGACTCCATCCCCGACTTCAGCAGCAGGAAGACTTCGTCCGGACTCCTACGGGAGCCGAACTTCACCTCCGACTCCAACTACAGGAAGGCTTCGTCCGAACTCCTACGGGAGCTAGACTCCGTCCCTGACTTCAGCAGTAGGAAGACTTCATCCGGACTCCTACGGGAGACGGACTTCGCCTCCGACTCCAACTACAGGAAGGCTTCGTCCGGACTCCTACGGGAGCCAGACTTCATCCCCGACTCCAGCTATAGGTAGGCTTGGTCCGGACTCCCACGGGAGCCAGACTTCAGCCCTAAACTACTACTGAAGGTCTCGACCGAGATTCCTCGACAAATGATCCCCATCCAGACTTCTGCAGAAATCAGACTCCAACTGAACTTCGACCAACAAGTCTGGACCCTCTGGCAGGCCGCATAACAGCCACGACTCTGCTCCACTCCCTGCGGCGGATCCTATGCGGCTCCATCACTCCCTGGCAGGCCGCAGTAACGGCCACCATTCTGCTCCACTTCCTGCAACGGATCCTGTGCAGTTCCACCACTCCTTGGCGAGTCGCGACAACAGACGCCGCTCCACTCCCTGCAACTGACTCCACATGGCGAGCCATGGTGACAGCCACGACTCCACCCCATTACTCTTCATGATAAATTTCTCCTGGCTCCGTACGACCCACGATGAGGCGATCATAAACAGTCGCTATCAATCCTTTGCTTCTCCCATCTATAAAAGGGGGACCCCAGTTATGTTATTCTCTAAGCTCTATTTTCTATCCCAAAAACTCTGCTAAAATTTTTGTTCAAGCACTTCATTCTTGTTGAGGCAGAGAACTGACTTGAACATCGGAGGATCTTGCCGAAGCAACCCCACCTCCGGTTTAGACTTCTTTTGCAGGTCCCAGTGGCGACCGCGACTCCCTCGACTCCAGCTTCTCTGACGCAGGTAGATTTTTGCACCAATAGTAGAGATGTGAAAATCTTTATGATCAGTGATTTCTAGTGGGTGGTGCGGTCTCACCAACTGGCTCATCACCTCACCTAACAGTTATTGGTGATGGGTCAACAGATGAGTGGACAACTCTTGTCCAATGATTCTCTAATTATGGTGCACCCAAAATTTGATCTCTAATTCATGAAGCTCACTACGCTTGGGATATTGCTCCAATCCTTAGTTAAGTCAAACCCACCATTTGCACGAACTAGATTCCTGATTGGGTTCCTCACCGTATTCGAAATATTGAGCCCAACCCATCCTCTAATTCATAGCATTCAATGCCTAATGGACATGGTTGCATCTTTCTGATGCAACTAAGCCACTGTAACCAACCGAGACCAATCAACCCCGAGAAGGGCCCGCACATCCACAATGATGGAAGACCTAGACTTAACATTTTCTTAGGGAGATTTAATTTAGGTCTCATTAAACTTGACTTGACATAGTCATAACAATTATGACTAACCTAGTGGCATGGGTTAGCTCGAATTGTTAGCCACCTCTAATCAGAACTAAGTCGACACATATGGCCAGGTAAGTGAGACCGGTGGGAGGGATATGCCATTAACTCAACAAGAACGCATTCGAGTCGAGTAGCTCCCAATTAAAAATCAGTCGGTTGAATCTGCCCAACTTACCTTAGACACCAAATTGTCGAACCAGAACTAATTGGATTAGCCTACAATCCAGGCTCTAACCTTTGAGCCAAATTAGGTCTTAACTTGATCGAGTCACATCTAAATGTGATTCGACCTTGACCCAGACTTAATCTTATTAGGCTGGTCAATTATTAGCTTTCATGATCCCACCTAACCAACTCTTGATTCGGTTTGATCAACCGCTAGACCTAATTGAGCTACCCAAGCCCAAACCCAATTTTATGAAAATATCTTAGATTTGAAATTTTTAATTTTAGACCAAATTGATTTCATAAACTTAATTCATTAATTAAGTTTGGGTTCATAAACAAAGCATATAAAATAAATCCTAGGGTTTCAGGATCTAGGGTTTTGCAGAAAAATAAGTTTTGATTTTTGATTAAGGATGAACGTGCGGCACCCCTACACGTCATATGAATAGCCCATTGAATGGGAAGAGAGGATCTTAAAATCTTACTTTGTTCTTATGATCGGACGGCCATGAGGAATACCTTAATCAGAAATATAAATTTAACTACAAAACTAGTTAGATTTAAATTAACATATCACATATACAATTTATGATCTAACTAATACATGCTTTGCATACATCTCATGTATCAAAAATTGATCTAATTAGCATACTTTCAGATCTGATACATCACATGTAATATCTAAAAAATAAGATTTAAATTAAACTATTCAAAATTAAATCTATTCTAGATAAGTTACTGGAATAATTCTATAACTAGTCTAGGCATGCAACAGATCAATTTTATGTAAAAATTAAAATTTTATTTTTTATTTTTTGATCTGATTATAATAATTATAACATAAAAAAAATAGAAAATAAATTAAATTAAATTTATATTTTAATCTCATTAAAATATAAAACTTAAGACTGTTCATGGATTCAACTAATCCTAGTCTAATCATGCATCTCATGCATGTTAGATCTTCTTAGATTTATTTTTAAATATTTTAATTTTAAATCTTATCATATCTGATATGACATCTAAAATTATTAAATATTAGATAAATTAAAATTAAAATTAGATCTGAAATAGAGCCAATAACCTATCTCTGATGTCAGTTGAAGGAAAAATTGCTTTTTCCTTTATAGGATCTTCAAGCTTTCATCAAATCTGGGGTGGAATAATTTAAAAAAAAAATTATCCTACATTTATTTTAGATCTATATCTCTAGATCTAATCTTCATATCTGATATTAAGTCTAAAATAAATCTAAAAGGGATGAGGAAATAAATAATACCTCAAGGGTAATCTGATTACCCTGTAGATGATCTCAGCACAGCCCGAGGTTCTGATGTAGCCACGCAAGCGCCTAGCCTCTATCGGTATCTACTCAGGTAGGACCTAGAACATCTTCTCCTCATGAATCTATGCTCTAAAAATCAGATCTCTATCTAATTTGGAAGTACTTCAGAACTCCTGAAGTTGGAGCAGCAGCCTGTCGAAGATGTCCTACAGCTTTCCTGTTCCAGGCATCACCACGCCTTGGATCTTTGCCAGATGGATGTCCAACTCTTTGGATGTGAAGAGGGAAGAGAAAAGAGCAGGGAAGATATGGAGAAGAGGAGAGGATTCTCATTTTGGCTGGGTATTGGGCAGAAACTTACAAACCCTAGGCACAGACAGAGATTTTATAGACCCTGTATGCTGCGCAGTGCCACATCATTCGACCAATCAAAAAATTTCAATAAATTTTGGAAAAATTTTGATTGATGGAGTGATATCATCTGATCACATCAGATAATAACCCCCACCCTCTCTCCTATGTTGGCACCAACTTTAGATAAGTACAAGCAAGGTGGAACCAAAGAGTCCATGTTTATCAGGACTCTTTCATTCTTATCCATTTGGGGCGCCCACTTTAATCCAATTGGACTCACACCATAATCTGATTATGGCACCCAATTCAATTAGATTTTGGCATGTGGACACTCCACAAAAATCCTCCAATGAGCTCTCTTCAGTTTAAGACCCATATGTCAACATTTGACAGATGTCCTAAAATAAAATTGACAGGTGACAGGAATTAGCAGGTGCTTGTCTTAAATTTATCTCATGAATTAAGAAAAGTCTTTTCTGAGTTAGACAAGCTTCATTTAGATTGAGAGAAACTTTTCTTAGGTTCTTTGGATGAGTCAAATCATATTTAGCTCAGTAGGGACAGAAAAGATTACACGAGGAGAAAGTTAGGCTCAATCAAGTGCTAGCACGATTTTCTTGAACCTAATTGGATCTAATCCAAATCAATTGGATTATCCCAATTGATGACATCCAGACCCTAACCTTTATTTGTGTGACCTAGTTAGGTTCAATTCTGTATGGTAATGAGACATATCGTGATCTCATCATCGATATCATCAAAACTCCTTTCGATGGATCAGAACTCTTTTGATTCAGACAATTAGAAAAATCGATCATCAATATCATTCAATTACTCCCAAAATCCACCAGTGATATCTAGCAGTATGTGGTGGCAACCCATCAGAATTGAAAATGAACCTCTCAGTGCAGCTACCTGTGTGATTGAGTTCCTCTATCATGAGTCCCGACTGAATTAAGGTTAAGGTGAACTCGTCAAACCCAACATCAGTCATATGAATCAATCGATCGATCTGAGTCCGATGTGAAATCCCAATGGAAAACTTTTTTTTCATTATTTCACTCTGCCATGGCCATGGGCTTAAGGACTCGATCTTTCGATTATCATAGGACTACTCCTTTCATCTACCGAGGTTGATAGATCCCATCTTGGTGTGACCTAGTTCCTACAATGAATATGCTACAACCAACATACACCTCAGAGTTTCGAATGGCTAGGAGACCGAGTTATGGTGTAGTCAAATTATAATACACTCAAGGTGAACTGTCGATATGGTCAAAGAACTAGACACACAACTACAGCATCGAGCTAGTCATCGACGAGAAGGTAGACTTCCTTATGACTGCTCGATATGGTCACGCTCAGTACTCTCGTTCTCAATGAATACCTGTACTCTGACTCCAGTGTCTCCACACCATAGACTCAAGACATATCTACCCTAAGAAAGTGATCGTACACCAACCTTTCGGATCGATCACCATCCTCATGATGATCTTATGGTCAAGAGCTGTTTATGAGTTAGTTATGTAAATTCATGTCTTAAATTTTCAACTCTTGAAAATATGAATTGACATTCCTACTAACTCAAAGGATGTATCACAGACACAATGTACACAATGTGATAGAAGAATAACCTATTTATTGATTTATAGTCAAAATTATAAATTTGCCCTTAGATTTGACAGGAATGTATCAGCCAATCTGGCATCTAGGGCACACATCTAACAAAATAATACATGGAAAGTTTTTTCAAAGTAGAAAGTATTATATAATTATGATCAATCTATATAATATATTTTAAATTTATGATCATATTTTATTAAACTAATAAATTTTTTAAAACATCTATTACAGTTGATTATTCACAAAAATCTCTGTAGAAAGTGCATAAAAAGTTCTTTCAAGTCAAAAAATGCATATGAAAGACGTAAATACAAGATTTTTTGAAGATATACTACAGAATGTCATAATTTTAACCTAGAATATTATAAATTTGATTTAAAATATTATAATTATGATATATTCTTATTTTGAAAGCTATTTTTATTGCTGGATGTCATAATTATAAACTAGAATGTTATAAGTTCAACCTACAATATCATAATTTTGATCCAAAATATTCTAACCTGCATTCAGAGATATTTTCTATTAATAGAATACTATAATTTTAATCTAGAATGTCATAATTTTGAGATAAAATATCATAAAATTATCAAAAAATATACTTGAGAGGTGTCTTATCTATGAGATATCATAATATTAATATAAAATATCATAATTTTGATTTATGATATTATAATATTGTTAAAACTATCTTCAAAAGATATTTTATCTATAAGATGTCATAATTTTAACATACAATATCATAATTTTAATCCAAAATATCATAAAAATATCAAAACATATACTTGAGAGATTTTTATCTATAGGTTGGTATAATATTAACTTATAATATGATAATTATGACTTAGGATGTAATAATATTATCAGAACTATCTTCAAAAGATGTTTTATACGTAGGATGTTATAATTTCAACATAGATTGCCATAATTTTGATCCAAAATATCATAAAATTATCAAAAAATATTAATTTTGAGATATTTTACCTATAAAAAAATATAATTTTGACTTAAGATGTCATAATATTGTCAAAACTATCTTTGGAAAGATATTTTATCTGAAGGATATCATAATTTTAATATAGAATATTATAATTTTGATTAAGATATCATAAAATTATCAAAAAATATCAATTTTGAGGTATTTTATCTTCTAGATGATATAATATTAACTTAGAATGTCATATTTTTGATCTAAGATATCATGATATTATGATAAGATTATCAAAAAATACTAATTTTGAGATATTTTATCTTTTAGATATCATAATATTAATCTAAAATATCATAATTTTGATCTAAGATGTCATAATATTATAATAAGATTATCAAAAAATATTAATTTTGAGATATTTTATCTTCTAGATATCATAATATCAATTTAAAATATCATAATTTTGATCTAGAATATCATAATAGTATCAAAACTATCTTTATAAGGTATTTTACATATAGGATGTCATAATTATAGTATAGAATATCATAATTTTGATACAGAATATTATGATATTGTCAAAATTATCTTTGAAAAGTATTTTACCAATAAGATGTCATAATTTTAATATAAAATATTATAATTTTAATCTAGAATATTATAAAATTATCAAAAAGTATAAATTTTAGAGTGCTTTATCATCTACATTGTTAGAAAATCGAGTAGGATACATGCATAGATTTCAAAAATCTTTTTAATAGTAGCGAAAAGGAACTAGATTAAATTCTTTAACCCCACATGTATTAGATCATATCTAATTCTACCCGAGCCCAAGAATAAAGACATGCATATAATCTAAAAATAAAATAAAGGATAAGATCGAATCTCTATACCTTTGTGTAAGTTGAAATTCAACACTACCAATGATCTTAGATTCGATGGTCTTTGAGCCGCACACGTGTTCGACCTCTATAGGTATTCATCGGGATCAATCTTAAATCTTTCTTCTCGTAGTAGATTCTTCTTCTCTAAGTAAGATCTTGGCCTCTTTGAACCTTGATCAACTATTGATCTTGATGGCAACTTCAACCCTTGAACTGCAATCTTTTTCTCTTTGTTCCTTGTTATAAAAGAAAGTCTTCTCAACTCAGGCATGTGGAAGATGGATGCCCAACCATCGAGCATGGGAAAGAGAAGAGGGAGAGAGGGTGAGGCATGGAGATATGGGAGGAAGAGTTTAGAATTCTCAAAATTTAATCTCTTGGAACCCTAGGAGACCATCTCCTTAAATAGGTCGTTCTTGATTTCAAATCATTATCCAATTAGGCTAAAAATATTAGATCTTATCTCATAAGTTCTCTTACCTTTTAATTCAATTTTTTTTCAAAAAAATCAGATCTAATTGGAAAGATCATCTCATCTTTTGGCAAGCAGATGGGGTGCCCTAGTCAGATAGGCAGACTGAGTGGGTGGCCCTCATAAAAGAGGGCAGATAGTTGGGGCGCCAACACTTGGCACTCCTTTAGGATTTTCATGCAAGAGAGAAGAGGCGTGGCCCTTCTTTCTTTCTCCTTCCACGCCAATGCAAGAGAGGGGTGGGCCCCTCTCTCTTCCTCATGCCAATCCAAGGTTGGCACCCCTTGGACTTTCCAAAAGAGAGGCATGGCGCCATCTTTTCTTTCCTATAATTTTGCACACAATATTAGGAAATAAATGAGAAGATAATAAGAAGGTAATTTAGCCAACTCATTGATTTAATCCAATCTTCTTGGGCTCACAATTAGACACCCAGTTAAATCTAAATATATTTAGGTTAGGTTCAAGGCTATGGACTTGATCCAATAAAAGTCTAGAGAAGAATTAGGTTTAACCATGTGCTAGCATGGTTCTCTTAAATCCAATAGGATTTTAATAAATTCTAACCTAATTAGAACTTTACAAGTCCAATTGGTAAATTCAAGATTAAATCCCTTAATGTGTGACCTCATAGGTTCTATTCTATCTGGTAGTGAGATATATTATGATCTTCATTACAATATCATCGAAACTTTTTTTGATTGATTGGAACAATTGCAACTCTACCCTTCAAGGATCATCGATCATCAAGATGATGCCCGATGAGTCCCATAATCCACCAGTGACACCTAGTAGTATGTAGTGGCAACCCATTAGAATGAAAGTATGAACCCCTAAGTGCAGTTATTATATGATTCAATCCTTCTATCATGAGTCCTGACTTGATGGAGGTCATGGAGAATTCGTCAGACTCCATCGTCAGTCATATGCAAGATTGACTTGACTTGAGTTCATTTGTGAATTTCGTGAATTTTTTTTTTAGTATTCATACTTGCTTTGGCCAAAGACTTTCTGCACTCAATCTCACAAATCACATAGGACTTTTCTTTTTCTACTAAGATCGATAGATTCCATCTAGGTGCATCCTACTTCAAATAGTAAACCTGAACTTACTGTAGCCAACATATACAGCAAGGGCCCGAATGGCTAGGGACCAAGGGAGCGTGCAGTCAAACCCAGTAGCCTCGCTGTGAATAGCCGATGACATTGTAGGTCAAAGGACCACTCATACCACTACAGTATTGAGATAACCACTGACGAGTGAGTTGACATCCAAGTAGTTTCTTATGTTGGTAACACTCAGTGTAAGTTGTTTCCTAACAACAACATGCACTCTCACCCAAGTATCTCTACACCACAAACTTAAAACTTATCTATCTGAAAGAGAGGTGATCTGTGCACCGATCTCAAATGGATTGATCACTGTCTCCATAACGATCTTTTGATCAGAAGTATTTAGAAACTAACTACTAATTAATGTATGTCTCAAATTCTCAACACCTTGAGAATATACAAAAATCATCTTTGTTAATTTTTAGGACAAATCATGGACACATAAACATGATTGAAATAAAAATTATCCTTTATTAATAATAAAAGATTTACAAGTATAAAATTTTACTCTGACAAGTATAAAAATTATCCTTTATAAAATGTGTCAGTCAACAATTAGCTTCTAGGGCCTATATCTAATAGACTCCCACTTGACCTAAAGCCAATTGGCCATGTGCCTAAGACCCATCTTCTCAAGGTGAGCTTCGATCTTCTGCTAGCTGAGAGGCTTGGTCAGTAGGTCTGCCACGTTCTGCATGGAGTCAACTCTCTGTACCTTGATGAACTTCTCGAGGTATTCATGTATGATGTGAAATCATCACTCTATATGCTTCGATTTTTAGTGAGATATGGGCTCCTTAGCGAGGGCTATGGTGTCGTTGTTGCTGTAGTGCAGTGCAATGGCATCTAATGGCATCACATTCAGCTCCATAATAAATTTTTTGAACCAGAATGCTTCCTTAGCAGCTTCAGAGGTGGTGATGTACTCAACTTTCATGGTCGAATCTGTAATGATCAGTTGTTTGAAACTCTTCCAGCTAACTGATCTTCCATTAGACAGAAAAATACACCCTGATGTAAACTTTCTATCATCGACATCAGATATGAAGTCTGAATTGATGTATCCTTCCACTTTCAGCTCTGATGCTCCACCAAAGATCAAGAATAAATCTTTAGTCCTTCTCAAGTACTTAAGGATGTTCTTCATAGCAATCCAGTGTTCTTCACTTGGATTCGCCTAATATCTGCTCGTGACACTTACTGCAAGGGCTATACCAGGCCGTGTACACAATATGACATACATGAGGCTCCCTATTATCAAGACATAAGGGATCTTGCTGATGTGCTGGATCTCCTCAGATGTATCAGGACACATCTTCTTGGAGAGATGAATTGCATGCCTAAGGGGTAAGAGACCCTTCTTGGAGTTTTCTATGGTGAACATTTTCAGCACTTCATCTATGTACATATGTTGTGAGAGTCCTGTCATTCTCTTAGATCTATTCTTATAGACCTTTATACCAAAAATGTAGGAAGCTTCTCCTGGACCTTTATACTTTGATCGATGTCAGCATGAAAATATCATTTTCAATCAAGAAGATGTCATCTACATACAATACGAGGAATGTGATAGTGCTCTCACTTATCTTTTTGTACACACATGGCTCCTCCTCATTTTTGATGAAATCAAACATTTTGATCACATTATTAAAGTGAGTATTCCAACTCCAAGATGCTTGTTTGAGTCCATATATGGATCTTTGTAGCTTGCAGACCTTGTGATCACTATCACTGGACGTGAAACCCATAGGCTGCTCCTTATAGATATCTTCCTCAAGATATCTATTCAGGAAGATAGTTTTCATATCTATCTATCAGATTTTATAATCATGAAAAATTATAATTGCAAGTAGAGTCCGAATGGATTTCAGCATGGCCACAGGCAAAAAGTTTCTTGATAGTCAATGCCTTCGTGTTGACTATAATCTTTTGCTACCAACCGTGCCTTATAGGTCTCTATTTGACCATCCGACTCAAATTTTTTCTTATAGATCCATTTACACCCAATAAGTATAATATCTTCAGGTAGATCTACTAAGGTCCAAACCTGGTCAGAATGCATGGAGTCAATTTCTGACTTCATCACTTCCATCCATTTCTCAGAGTCTACATCTGATATTGCCTCATCGTAGGTCTTAGGATCATTCCTAATATCCTTATCTCCTACAAAAAATGCTTCTTCTAAATCCTCTATAAGAATACCTATGTATCTTTTAAGAGGATAGGAGACCTTACTTGATCTACGAGGTGAAGGTGGTACCACATCTACTAGCTTATTATTGGGTTCAGATTTTTGGACTCGATGCTCATCAGAGACCTTCTCCTCAAGCTCAATCTTCCTCCCACAGCCTTCATCCTAGTAAAGTCTTTTTTCAAAAAAATGGCATGACAGCTCAGAATCACATTGTGATCCTCAGGAAGATAGAAGTAGTATCCCATAGATTTCTTAAGATACCCTATAAAATGAGTCCTAAAAGACCTAGCCACTAACTTATCCGCCTGCTGTCACTTGACATAAGCCAGACATTCTCAAATCTTGAGATAACCAAGAGTTGGCCTCTTACCATGCCATAACTCATATGGTGTGGTAGGAATGGATTTAGAAGAAATCTTATTCAATGGATGAATTGCTGAAAGTAACGCATGTCCCCACAGAAAGTTAGGAAGATCTGTGAAGCTCATCATAGACTGAACCATATCTAATAAGGTCTGATTCTTTCTTTCAGATACCTCATTGAGCTGAGGCATCCCTGGACATATCTACTGTGAGAGTATACCGTTATCCTTGAGATAGGTCCAAAATTCCTCACTAAGGTATTTCCCTCCTTGATCTAATCGAAGAATCTTTATAAGTTTTTTGATCTATTTTTTTACTTCATGTCTGAACTCTTTAAACTTTTCAAAGGCTTCAAACTTACAATGCATCAAATACACAAATCCATATCATGAGAAATCATCGGTAAAGGTTATGAAGTAGATATAGCTACCCCTGACCTATACATCGAATGGACCGCACACATTAGTGTAGACTAGGGCTAATATCTCAGTGGTCCTTTTTTCTTATCCAATAAAGGGCAGCTTAGCCATTTTTTCTTGAAGACATGACTTACAAACTGGATAATATTCGAAAGTCAATGGTCCAAGAAGACCATCTTTCTTCAGTTTGTTGAGTCTGTTCTCTTCGATATGACCTAGCCTAAAGTACCATAGATACTTTTGGCTGATCGTATCTTTAGGTCTCTTAGACCTTACGATATTCACTATTTACTCATTAATATTAACACTTGCATCTACATGCAAATGATAAAGACCGTCTATCAAATAGGCATGTGCAACACATTTATTTTTCAAATAAATTATGCACAAGTCTTTATTAAAATAAAAATTATAATTATCCTGTGTCAGTATAGAGACAAATTAAATTTTTACTAGCTACCGAAACATAATAAAAATCCCTTAAAATTAAACTACATCCTGACAATAATCGCAAAGAGTAGGTCCGGACAGTTATGGCAGCAACTCTTGCCCCATTGCTGACTCGGAGAGGAATTTCACCTTCTCTCAGCCCTCTAACTTCCTTTAGACCCTATATAAAAGTACACAAGTATGCACTCGAACCAAAATCTAAAATCTAACTACAAGAAGAGAAAATCGTTAGATTAGTTTCAATAACGAGCAAATCAGATGTGCCTTCAGAAGGCTCATCTAGGTTAAGGACATGAGTCAATTTATCAGACCTAAAATCTAATCTCAAGTTCTCGAGCCAGTCATTATGATTGGACTCAGTCAACCTATCGGTGTTAAGAATTTATGCTAGTGGGTTAGAACTCGATATGGCTATCTGTAGAGAGAATGATTCTAATTAGATATTTGTACTTGATAGATGTTTGTTCTAGGGACTTTAAAAACAAACAAGGCTCCTACTATTTTTTTGAATCTCCCACACTCCTCAAATAAAGAAATGAAAACCTATACGTGATCAGTTTCTAGTGGGTATTGCACTCCCACTGATCTATGTGTACCTCATCTAACAGTTATTGGTGACAGATGAACCAATGATTGGACAACACCTTGTCATTGTTTCGCTAAGCAAGATACAATGGATTCAATCTCTAAGTCCTGTGGCCTCATCTAATAGTTATTGGCACATTTCTTAGTTAAGTCAGACCCACTATTTACCAGTGGGTGCAGAACCATCATTGGATCCCTCACCTAACAGTTATTTGATCCAACCCCATCTCCATCATGGGGCATCAGATACCAATAGAGTGGTTGTGCTTCTCTGATGCAACTAAACCACTGTAACCAGTTAAGAATGATCAATGCCAAGAAAGGCATCCATATTTCTACAATGGTGGAAGATCACTAGACTTAATATTTAATTGAGAAGATTTAATTTAGGTCTCATCTACTTAGTTACATACATTAAATGTAATGACTAAACTGATTTAGGTTAGCTCATCTTATGTCTGACCCACCTTGCTGGCATGGGTGAACACGAATCACTAATCAACCAGACTCAATCCATAATCTACCAAATGGCCAAGTAAGTGAGATCGATGGGAGGGATATGCCATTAACTTGCCATAGATACCATCTATGTGAGTAGTTCACAATTAAAAATCATCGATCAAGAATACTAAACTTATCTTAGACACCAAATGGTCTATTAGAATCAAATCCATTGACTTAGTTATTCAAGCACGAACCAAGGAGCCAAATTTGGTCTTGAGATAATCAATTCACATCAAGTATGAATCGATTGACCAACTACAACTAATCTCAATTTTGAGCCCCTACTGACCCAAATCCATCAGTATCTGATTGGGTTCGATCAACTACTCAAAATTAAAAAAAGGATTCTAACCTGATCTAATCATGGACCTTATTGTAGTTTGATCTCTAGACCTAATTGGTTCAACCCATACTCAAGCCTATATTTTATGCAATTAAAATTTAGATCTTAAATTCATAATTTTTAGATCCTTTAATTTCAAATCTTAATTCTTAATTAAGTGCATTATGGATATGGGTTCAGTTTAGATGTCAAAATAATTTTTAATCTAAAGTAATTAATATTGTATCAAATATAATTTCATATTTTGATATTTTTCTTGCATCATTTAAAGTTCTAATTTAGATAAAAAATAAATTTCAAATTTAAACAACTTTACCATGCAACAAAATAAAAGATCCTATGATTTTTAGATCTAGGGTTTTATTGAAAAGGAAGTTTTAGACCATGGGTGTACAAACCAAGTATCATATACATCATTTTCAGATCTAAAACTAATAAAAAATATACATCAATATATGCATAAACATCTAGATCTAAAAAAAATCAAAATACATATCTAACATATGTATTAAAGGATCTATTTTTAAAACATGTCTCACATGCATGCAGTTTTTGATCTAAACTATAACCATATATCACACAAATATATTAAGTTTCAGATCTAAAACTAATAAACACATATCTCATATGGATAAAATTAGATGTAAAATAATGATTAAAATACTTTAAAAATATCTTTTCAAAAATAGTTCGCATCGGACTAGGACAACCTTTTCAATATAGAGGGTAGACCCTATATCAGGACCACCTTATATCAGTCTGATGCAAACTTTTAATCATTATAATTTTAGATCTAACATGATTAAACACATCTGATTTTAAATCTAAAATATTGATTTAAAAGTTTTGAAAATGGTCTTTCAAAGACTATAAATCTTGTGCTAGGATAATCTTTTCAATATAGGAGGTTAACCCTATATCAGGATAATCTTGTATCAGCACAAGATCAATTTTAAACCACTCATATTTTTAGATCTAAATCAGAAATTAGATTATACATATCAAAAAAAAATCTGTGGCTCTGATACCACTATTAGAAAATTAGATAGGATACATGCATAGATTTCAAAAATCATTTTAATAGCAGCGAAAAGGAACTGGATTAAATCCTTTAACCCCACATGCATTATATCATATCTAATTCTACCCGAGCCTAAGAATAAAGACATGCATATAATTTAAAAATAAAATAAAAGATGAGATTGAATCTCCATACCTTTGCGCGGGTTAAAATTAACCTCTATTGATGATCTTAGATTCGAAGGTCCTTAAGCCGCACACATATCCGGTCTCTACAGATATCCATCGGGATCAATCTTGAATCTTTTTTTTCATGGTAGATCCTTCTTTTTAAGTAAGATTTTAGCCTCTTTGAACTATGATCAACTGTTGATCTTGACTGCAACTTCAACCCTTGAACTATAACCTTTTTCTCCTTGTTCCTTGCTGTAGAAGAAAATCTTCTCAACTCAGGCATGTGGAAGATGGATGCCCAACCCTTGGGTATGGGAAAGAGAAGAAGGAGAGAGGGTGAGGAATGGAGATGTGGAAGGAAGAGTTTAGAATTCTCAAAATTCAATCTCTTGGAACCCTAGGAGACCATCTCCTTAAATAGGCCTTTCTTGATTTCAAATCGTTATCCAATCAGGCTAAAAAGGTTACCTTTTAATCTGATTTTCTTTCTAAAAAAATTAGTCCTAATTGGAAAGGCCACCTCTTCTTTTGGCAAGTAGATGGGGTGCTCCAGTTAGATAAGGCAGACTGAGTGGGTGCCCCTCATAAAAGAGGGCAGGTAGTTGGGGCGCCAACACTTGGCACCCCCTTAGGGTTTTCATGCAAAAGAGAAGAGGCATGGCCCCTCTTTCTTTCTCCTTCCATGCCAATGCAAGAGAGGGGTTGTGCCCCTCTCTCTTCCTCATGCCAATCCAAGGTTGGTGGCCCTTGGACTTTCCAAAAGAAAGGCATGGCGCCATCTCTTCTTTCCTATAATTCCACACACAATATTAGAAAATAAATGAGGAGATAATGAGAAGATAATTTAGCCAACTCATTGACTTAATCCAATCCTCTTGGGCTCACAATTAGGCTCTTAGCTAAATCCAAATAGATTTAGGTTAGGTTCAAGGCTATGGACTTGAGCCAATCGAAGTCCAGAGAAGAATTAGGTTTAACCATATGCTAGCATGGTTCTCTTAAACCCAATAGAATTTCAATAAATCCTAACCTAATTAGAATTTTACAAATCCAACTAGTAAATTCAAGAATAAATCCCTTAATGTGTGACCCCATAGGTTTCATTCTATCTGGTAGTGAGATATATTGTGATCTCCATCATAATATCATCGAAACTCTTTTCGATGGGTTGGAATGATTTCAACTCTACTCTTCGAGGATCATCGATCATCAAGATGATATTCGATGAGTCCCACAATCTATCAGTAACACCTGACAGTATGTTGGCAATCCAGTAGAATGAAAGTATGAATCCCTAGGTGCAGTTATCATATGATTCAATCTTTTTATCATGAGTTCCGACTTGACGGAGGTCATGAAGAACTCGTCAGACCCCATCGTCAGTCATATGCAAGATTGTCTCGACTCGATTTCATTTGTAAATCTCATGGAAACTCTTTTTTAGTATTCACACTTGCTTTGACCAAAGACTTTCTGAACTTAGTTTTGCAAATCGCATAGGACTCTCCTTTTCTATCAAGATCGATAGATTCTATCTAGGTGCATCCTACTCCAAATAGCAAACCTGAACCTACTATAGCCAACATACACAGTAAGGGTCCGAATGGCTAGGGACCAAGGGAGCATGCAGTCAAACCCAGTAGCCTTGCTACGAATAGTCGATGAAATCGTAGGTCAAAGGACCACTCATACCACTGTAGTATCGAGATAACCACTGATGAGTGAGTAGACATCCAAGTAGTTTCTCATATTAGTCTCACTCAGTGCAAGTTGTTTCCTAACAACCACCTGCACTCTCACCCCAATGTCTCTACATAGCAAACCCAAGACTCATCTGCCCGAAAGGGAGGTGATCCATCACCAATCTCAAATGGATTGATTCTTGTCCCCGTGACGATCCTTCGATCAGGAGCATTTAGAAACTAACCACTAATTAATGCATATCTCAAATTTTCAATACCTTGAGAATAGATAAAAATCATCTTTATTAACTTCTAGGACAAATCATGGATACATAAACATGATTGGAATAAAAATTACCCTTTATTAATAATAAAAGATTTATAAGTATAAAGTTTTATCACAAAATTATAAAATATGTCAGACAATAATTGGCTTCATGGGCACATATCTAATATGCATATCATAATTTTAACAAATAATATCATAATTTTGATCCAAGATATCATAAAACTTAAAAAAAATATAAATTTTGAGATATTTTACCTATAGAAGGCATAATATTAATCTAAAATCTCATAATTTTGATCAAGAATATCATAATATTATCAAAACTATCTTTGAAAAGTATTTTACCTATAGAATATTATAATTTTAATATAAAATATCATAATTTTGATTTAAAATATCATAAAATTATCAAAAACTATTAGTTCTTAAGGTGTTTTATCTTCTGGATGTCATAATTTTAATATACAATATCATAATTTTAATCTAAAATATTATAAAATTGATAAAAAATATTAATTTTAAGATATTTTACTTATAGAGTGTCATAATATTAACCTTGAATATCATAATTTTAATCTATAATGCAATAATATTATCAAAACTATTATTAGAAGATAAAAAATCTATAGGATGTTATAATTTTAACATAAAATATCATAATTTTGATATAGGATTATATAAATTTATCAAAAAATTTTAATTTTTCGATGTTTTATCTTCTGAATGTTATAATTTTAATCTAAAATATCATAAAATTGATAAAAAATATTAATTTTATGATATTTTACCTACAGAATGTCATAATATTAATCTAGAATATTATAATTTTAACCTAGAATATTATAATTGTTAGAAAATTAGATAGATAGTATGTGTATATTTCAAAATTCTTTTGAACACAGTGGAAAAACAAATGGGTTAAACCCTTTTATCCCACATGCAAAAGATCAAATCTAATCCTATCCAAGTCTAGGAGAAAAATAAACATATAATCTAAAATTTAAAAAAATAATATGAGATCGTATCTTAATACCTTAGTACGGGTAGATATTCACCGTTATCGATGATCACGGATTCGTAGATGCTCGAGCCGCACACGTGTCTGACCTCTATGGATATCTATCGGGATCAATTTTGAACTGATCTCCTCATAGTAGATTCTTCTTCTCCAAGAAGAATCTTAGCCTTGGAACTTAGATCAACTCTTTGATCTAGACTATGGGATCAACTCCTTGATCTGTAGTCTTCTTCTTCTTCTCTTCATTCTTCACTGTAGATGGACAGCACCTCTACTATTAACGTGTGGAAATATGGGTTGCCCAACCCTTGGCTGTAGAAGAGAAGAAAGGGAGGAGAGGAGGCATGGAGAAGGGAGAGAGAGAGATTTTTTCTCATAAAAATTCTATTATTTAGAAACCCTAGAGACATTCTCTTTATATAGACACTAACTTGACTCCTAATAGGAATCCAATTATCTTAAAAAGGTACATTCTTATCTCACCAAAATCCTCTACTTTTTTAATTTAATTTTTTCTATATAAAATCAGATATAATTGGTAAATAATCAATCCTTTAAGATAGGTACAAGAGGCACCCATGGAATATAAGTCAGGTAGTTGGGGCGCCAACCCTTGGCGCCCCATATTAGGGTTTAGATCAAGAGAGGGGATGTGGCCCCCCTCTCTCTCCTCCATGCCATGCCACATAAGAGGGGCGGGCCCCTCTTGCAATATCCTAGGATTTGGCACTCCATTTTCTGCCAAAATTGAATGAAGGTGCCACCCATTCTTCCCTTTTATTCCACATGCACTCTTAGAGATAAATAGGAAATAATGAAGAGATAATGTTAGGATAATTTAGCCAACTAATTGACTTAATCAAATCTTCTTGGGCTCATAATTAAAAGCCTAATTAAATACAAATAGATTTATGTTAGGTTCATGGCTATGGACTTGATCAAATCAAAATTTCAAGAAGAATTAGATTTAACCATATGCTAGCATGGTTCTCATAAACCTAATAGGATTTCAATAAACCCTAATCCAATTAGAATTTCATAAGTCCAATTGGCAAATTCAAGATTAAATTCCTTAATGTGTGACCCCATAGGTTCTATTTTATCTAGTAGTGAGATATATTATGATCTCCATCACAATATCATTGAAACTCTTTTCGATGGATTGGAACATTTCCAATTTGATCCTTTGAGGGCCATCGACCATCAAGATGATACCCGATGAGTCTCATAATCCACCAATAATACCTAACTGTACGTAGTGATAATCTAGTAGAATAAAAGTATGAATCCTTAAGTACAGTTATCATATGATTCAGTCTTTCTATCGTGAGTTCCGACATGATAGAGGTCGTAAGAAACTCGTCTGATCCCATTGTCAGTCATATGCTAGATTGGCTCGACTCGAGTTCATTTGTGAATCTCATGAAAATTTTTTTTCAGTATTCACACTTGCTTTGGCCAAAGATTTTCTAAAATCAGTCTCATAAATCACATAGAACTTCTCCTTTTTTATCAAGATTGATAGATCCCATCTAGGTGCTTCCTACTCCAAACAGCGAACCTGAACCTACTGAAGCCAACATACCAACAAGGATCCAAATGACTAGGGACCAAGAGAACGTGCAGTCAAACCTAGTAGTCTAACTACGAATAGCCAATGATACTATAGGTCAAAGGATCACTCACACTACTATAGCATCGAGAAGACCACTGACGAGTGAGTAGACATCCAAGTAATTCTCGTGTTGGTCTCGCTCAGTGCATGTTGTTCTCTAACAACCACCCACACCTTCACTCCAGTGTCTCTACACTGCAGACCTGAGACTTATCTGCCCACAAAGGAGGTGAACCGTGCACCGATCTCAAATGGATTGATCACTGTCCTCCAAGATGATTTCTTGATCGGGAGCATTTAGAAATTAACCACTAATTGATATATGTCTTAAATTCTTAACACTTTAAGAATATACAAAAATCATCTTTATTAATTTGTAAGATAAATCATGGACATATAAATATAATTGAAATGAAAAAGACCTTTATTGATAATAAAAAGATTATGAGCATAAGTTTTAAGTCCTGAAATTACATAATGTGTCAGCTAACAATTGACTTCTAGGGCATAAATCCAACAAACTCCCACTTGACCTAAAGCCAATTGGCCATATACCTAAGATCCATCTTCTCAAGGTGAGCTTCGATCTTCTACTGGCTGAGAGGCTTGGTCAGTAGATTCGCTACATTCAGCACGGAGTCGACTCTCTACACCTCGATGATTTTCTCAAGGTATTTGTTAGAAAACGTAGGCAATTTCATGCATGTATTTTAAAATTTTTTTGAATAAATCATAGTGGAAAGCAAATAGATTAATCAAATTAATCTAACATGTATATGATCTTATCATCAAATCAACCTACTCTAAGATCTATGACATGATATATTACATATTAAATATAAAATAATCACATGATAAAATCTGCATGCATGGATGTAAGCAGTAGATCAATTCTACTTCTATCTGAGTTTAGAACTCGATACTTGAGCATGGATCGACGATCACCACTACTGAGAGATATGGTAGAGATGATCTTTATTGTTTGCTCATAGCCGTACATGCATTCGGCCTCTACAAAAAATCCACTCGAAGCCCCGATCTAATTGGTCTTCTTGGGAGTGCTAGCCCGTGCATAAATCTTCTTCTTGGCTGATCTGGATCATTTCTTCAAATCTCTGAAATTTTTTCAGAGGTTGAAGATGGAATTATGGAGGAGATAAAGAGGTGGAAGAGAAAAATAGAGAAGAAACAATTTTTTCTCTTATTTTTCTCTCTTTCCAAACCCAGGGTCCAAACCTTAGGATTTCTAGATTTTGTGCTAACCCAAAGAGAAGAAGGGTCTTCTCTTCTTCATGCCATGTGTTGGGTATAAAATACCCCCCAGCCGAAGTTCAGGATGAGAGTGACCCTTCGGGGATCCAACTGACTTTCGACCTCTGGCAACGTCTCTTCAAACCTCCCAGGCAGCCGAGCCTCCGCCACACTCTCAAGCTTCGTCGACAGGCAGGACCCCGCCAGCGTCGATCGGATTCTTCGCAACGTCCAGAGTCCTACGGGAGCCGGACCTCGCCCCTGACTCCAACTGCAGGCAGACTTCGTCCGGACTCCTACGGGAGTCGGACTCCGCCCTCGACTCCAACTGCAGGTAGATTTTGTCCGGACTCCTACGGGAGCCGGACTCCGCCCCAGACTCCAACTGCAGGCAGACTTCGTTCGGACTCCTACGGGAGCCAGACTCCGCCCACGACTCCAGCTGCAGGTAAACTTCATCCGGACTCCTACGGGAGCCAGACATCGCCTCTAACTTTAATTGCAGGCGGACTTTGTCCGGACTCCTACGGGAGCCAGACCTCGCCCACGACTTCACCTGCAGACCCCGCCCGGGCTCCTATGGGAGCCGGACTCCACCCACGACTTCACCTGCAGACCCCGCTCGGGCTCCTACGGAAGCCGGACTCCGCCCTCGACTTCCCCTGCAGACCCCGCCCGGACTCCTACGGGAGCCGAACTTCGCCCCTGACTTTAATTGCAGGTGGACTTCATCTGGACTCCTACGGGAGCCAGACTTCGCTCCCAGCTTCAACCGCGAGAAGACTTTGTCCAGACTCCTACGGGAGTCGGGCTTCGTCCCCGACTTCGACCGCTGGTAAATTTCATCCGGACTCCTACGGGAGCCGGATTTCATCCCTTATCTCAATTGCAGGTAGACTCCGCCCGGACTCCTATGGGAGCCAGACCTCGTCTCCGACTCCAGCTACGGGAAGACTCCGCCCGAACTCCTACGGGAGCTGAGCTCCGTCCTCGACCCCGATTGCTGGTAAACTCTGTCCGGACTCCTAAGGGAGCCAGACTTCACCCCTAACTGTGATTGCAGGTAGATTTTGCCTAGACTCCTATGGGAGCCAGACCTCGTCTCCGACTTCGACTACGGGAAGACTCCGCCCGGACTCCTACGTGAGCCGGGCTTCGTTTCTGACTTCGACCATTGGTAAACTTCATCCGGCTCCTACGGGAGCCGGACTTCGCCCCTGACTTTAATTGTAGGTGGACTTCATCTGGACTCCTACGGGAGCCAGACTTCGCTCCCAGCTTCAACCGCGAGAAGACTCCGCCCGGACTCCTACGGGAGCCGGGCTTCGTCCCCGACTTCGACCGCTGGTAAACTTCATTCGGCTCCTATGGGAGCCGGACTTCGCCCCTGACTTTAATTGCAGGTGGACTTCATCCGGACTCCTACGGGAGCCAGACTTCGCTCCCAGCTGCAACCGCGAGAAGACTCCGCCCGGACTCCTACGGGAGCCGGGCTTCATCCCCGACTTCGACTGCTGGTAAACTTCATCCGGCTCCTACGGGAGTCGGACTTTGCCCCTGACTTTAATTGCAGGTGGACTTCATCCGGACTCCTATGGGAGCCGGACTTCGCTCCCAGCTTCAACCGCGAGAAGACTCCGCCCGGACTCCTACAGGAGCCGGGCTTCGTCCCCGACTTCGACCGCTGGTAAACTTCATCCAGACTCCTACGGGAGCCGGATTTAATCCCCGACCTCAATTGCAGGTAGACTCCGCCCGGACTCCTACGGGAGCCAGACCTCGTCTCCGACTCCGGCTACGGGAAGACTCCGTCCGGACTCCTACGGGAGCCGGGCTCCATCCTCGACCATGATTGCTGGTAAACTTTGTCCGAACTCCTAAGGGAGCCGGACTTCACCCCTGACTGTGATCGCAGGTAGATTTCGCCTAGACTCCTACGGGAGCCAGACCTCGTCTCCGACTCCGGCCGCGAGAAGACTCCGCCCGGACTCCTATGGGAGCTGGGCTTCATCCCCGACTTCGACCGCTGGTAAACTTCATCCAGACTCCTACGAAAGCAGGACTTTGCCCCTGACTTTAATTGCAGGTGGACTTCATCCGGACTCCTACGGGAGCCGGTCTTCGCTCCGAGCTTCAACCGCGAGAAGACTCCGCCCGGACTCCTATGGGAACCGGGCTTCATCCCCGACTTCGATCGCTGGTAAAATTCATCCGGACTCCTACGGGAGCTGGATTTCATCCCCGACCTCAATTGCAAGTAGACTCCGCCCGGATTCCTATGGGAGCCAGGGTTCGCCCACGACTCCAATTGCAGGCAGACTCCGCCCGGACTCCTACGGGAGTCGGACCTCGTCTCCGACTCTAGCTGTGGGAAGACTCCGTCCGGACTCCCACGGGAGCTGGATCTCGCCCCCGACTTTGGCTGAAGGAAGACTACATCTGGACTCCCACGAGAGCCAGACTCCGAGCTCCTCTCAGACGGGGGGCTAGCCACCTCTTTTCGCCAGACACTCCGATCGAACTCCGATCGATAGGCCTGGACCCCCTGGCAGGCCGTAGCAATAGCCACGACTCTGCTCCACCTCCTGTGATAGATTATGCATGGCTCCATCACTCCCTGGCAGGCCGCGGTAATGGCCACAGCACTGCTCCACTTCCTGCGACGGATTCCATGCAGCTCCATCGCTCCCTGGCAGGCCACAATAATGGCCACGATCCTGCTCCACTTCCTGCGATGGATACCGTGCGATTCTTCCATCCTCTGGCAAGTCATGACAACGGACGCCGCTCCACTCCCCACGGCAGACTCCATGTGGCACACCCCGGTGATAGCCACGGGTCCACTCCACTACCCTTCGCCACAAACTCCTCCTGACCATGGGTAGCCCACTGCCAGATGGTTACAAACATCTCTATCAGTCTGTTGCTCCCTCCGCCTATAAAAGGGGGACCCCAGATACGTTATTCCCTAAGCTCTATTTTCTATCCCAAAACTCTGCTAAAATTTTCGTTCGAGCACTCCATTCTTGTTGAGGCAGAGAACTGACTTGAGCGTCGGAGGGTCTTACCGGAGCAACCCCACCTCCAGTTTAGACTTCTTTTCCAGGTCCCGACGGCGACCGCGACTCCCTCGACTCCAGCTTCTCCGGTGCAAGCAGATTTTTGCACCAACAGGATTGGTGCTAGAGAAAGGGCTGTGTCTTCGCAGTACCCTTGTTCTTAAAGGAGCACTCAACGGAACTGCCTCTAGTCATCTTCTCTGACATCCGCTCCTCCTTCCCCCACTGGATCCTCACCCGATGACTTCTCGCGAAGCATCCACACGGCAACCCATGACCTCCGCGGCCAGATCTCAGGCTCCGGCCTCGCCTCTGGTTTCCCAGGCCCCACATCCTCCGACAATGGTCACCGGCATGGAGTGGTCGGACAATCGGCCCCCGATGGATTTCACCAACACCATCTCGGGAGGATCTCGGTAGGAAGCAACCAACGTACTGGCCGTACCCCCCAAGCGACAAAAGATTGAGGAGCCCATAACTTTTACTGAAGAAGATGCTCAGGGAGTTCAATTCCCTCATAATGATGCGGTCGTAGTTTTCTTGAATATAGCAAATTACGATGTCCGCCGCATTCTCGTCGACAATGGAAGTTCGGCCGATATTTTGTTCTACGACGCTTTCTCAAGAATGTCTATCCTTGATGGCCATTTGAGGCCGATTAGCTCCCCTCTAGTAGGGTTTACCGGCGACGCTGTTCCGATGGAGGAAATGATAACTTTGACTGTGGCCGCAGGTCGATATCCAAGGCAATCCAGGGCTATGGTGAATTTCCTAGTGGTGAAGGCGTCGTCAGCCTACAACGCAATCCTCAGCCGACCTGGCCTCAATGCTCTTCGAGCTGTCGTGTCAACCTACCATTTGAAGTTGAAATTCCCCACCAACCAGGGGATCGAAGAGGTTCAAGGAGACCAAGCCTTGGCCAGACATTGCTACAACATAGCCTTGCAAAGAAGCGACCAATCTGACCCCTGTCCAGTCAATGGACTGGATGCTCGCAACGACCTCACTGAAGAGAGGGGTGGTCCAATTGAAGATCTGGTACCGATCCCTTTGAACGACGGGAATGCAGAGCATGTGGCGATGATTGGCTCCAACCTGGGGGAAGAGGTGTGAATGCGTCTCATCGATTTTCTATGAAAGAATGCAGACGTCTTCGCTTGGGTTCCGACGGACATGCCGGGGATCGACACGGAAGTCATGGAGCACCGTCTGGCCGTCGATCCAAAGCATCGATCGATGAAAGAAAAAATTCGTGGTCATGCACCAGAAAAGCAGAAGGCGATAGCTGAGGAAGTGGACAAACTCCTTAAGGCCGGATTCATTAGGGAAGTCAATTATCCTAATTGGATTTCCAATGTTGTCCTAGTCAAAAAAGCAAACGGCAAGTGGAGGATGTGCATAGACTTCGAAAAGCTGAATAAGACCTGCCCAAAGGACAGCTACCCCCTTCCCAGAATCGATCAACTGGTGGATGCGACCTCGGGCCATGAGCTCTTCACCTTCATGGATGCATTCTCCGGCTATAATCAAATCAGGATGGTGTCGGAAGACGAAGAAAAGACCGCTTTCATTACTAACCGTGGCCTTTACTGTTACAGGGTCATGCCTTTCGACCTCAAAAATGCAGGCGCAACCTACCAGCGGTTGGTGAACAAAATCTTCAAGGAGCAGATCGGCCGCAACATGGAGGTCTACGTGTTGGAAAATGTGTCCCAAAAAGCCAATCATCAAGCTGTTGATGGTTGAGCAACCAAGTATTGTAATTGATTTGTTAATAAATAAAATATATTTGGCATCTTCATCATAAGCTTTCATCTTCTAATGAACTCCGTTGTTATGATGAAGTCCTTAGGACTATTTAAGTTCGATAAAGAGAGGATTTATCGATTAGTCCTTAAAACTGTTCACGATCAAATGATAAGCTGTTAATAAGGGCGACAGCTTCTATCGAGCATAGGTCGCTGTAGGCCATATGGGTTGGTTGTCCTCTAAACCAAGGAGTGTGGAGACACTGGTATGGCATACAGGTGAGATATAAGGGTACATCGTCATTGAACGTGACTAACTCCAGAGCATTCTGCTGTCGAGAATGTCTCTGATGGGATATAGGTATAAGTGTCCCTTAGACTTGAGATCGCGTCAGTGACTTGCAAGCAACTCACTGTGCTTTGGTACTGGACTAACTGAATTTCTAATTCAGGGACGGAAGGCTTTTGGGCACAGTCAAGTACTTGCGAAGTCAGAGTGTGATCGAGATGGGATTGACCACTCCAAGAGTTGGAGAAGAATGAGTCGCTGTATTTCAATTTAGCAAAACCTTGGCCAGGGTAATCCATCAGATGGATTTGATATTTTGAAATACAATGTGGACAACCTGATCAGAGTTGACAGTTGAGCTCTGGAGTGTCCTATGATCATTTTGGTCAAGGGGATGAATTATATGAAAACTATATCCACATGGGTTCTAAGGATGTTGTTCTACACATTCGACCATCCGGTCATCGGGTACCATTGCTAGATGGTCACTTCGATTGGTATAGGAATTTGTTTCTATGCTACCGGCTTAGGTTCGGACCTATGAGGTCACACACATTAGAGTTCATGATCCGATCAGATGGTTGATCAACGATTAAGAATCGTTCTAGGATTAAATGATCAATACGATTGACATTTAACCCAGTGCAAGTGTTGCAGGAGGATCGATTAGCAATTCGATTGCTAATTAGCTTAATTTGTTTAAGCCAATGGGCTGAAATTAAGTCTAATTAAATATGATTTAATTAGATTTATTTTGGGCTTGATTGGATCAAGTCCAATTGGTTTATTGGATAAGCCAAGTGCAAGAAAAAACTAGTCCTAGTTCAACTAGGACTTGGGTCAATCTAATTTCTAATTTGATTAGAAAATTAAATCAAATTTAAATCTAATTTAATCTGATTAAATTAGGTTTTTAATTGGGTTAAGACCTATTTTAATTGGGTTGATCTAATTTTGATTTGATTTGGTTTGAAAAACCAAATTAAAATAAGTCATAAGACAGAATCCTAGTAAGACTAGGATTCCACCTTGTGCCACATAAGCCTTCTCCACGCCCTCTCTCTTATTCAACACCAATCTCCACTTAGTTTATGCGACAAAATCCCTCTCTCAGATCTCTCCCACGTTCACAAAAGGTCTCCTCTCTTCTTTCTTACATGGAAGGTGGTTTGGATCAAATCTAAAAGGAATAAGTTTGGATTTCGAATTCTATGAGATAGAGTTTTAGAAATCCAAAACTCTTTCAATTTTGCACCGAATTTATCCAAATTTTTTTTGGAAATTTCATGGCTTTTAGGGTATATATTGTGCACTCTTTTTTGTTAATCCATACACAAAAATATGAAGGAGGTGCTCAAGAGTTGGGCATCCCTTAACTTGCCATGTTTGGATAAGCCTTGACTAGGTGTTTGACCTAGACAAGGACTCTATCATATCTCTCTATATAAGATGAGTTTCTTTGTGAAATTTTAGTAAAAGTTAGAGATTTTAGTATCCTTTGTGCCATCCAAAATACAAAGAGAAATACCTTTGGGTCGTGGAGATATAAAAGATGCAAGTTTGGGTGTTTAGAGAGAAAAACGTGAAGAAGAAGAGGGTCTTCTTCTTGGGTTTTTGTTTTCATATCTTTCCTCCCTCCATCTTGAGTTTCCTGAGAGTGTCTCAGATCTGAAACTCCTCCTTCTACTTTCCATCTTTAGAAGAGTCCAAATCAAGAAGAAGGAGGCACCTGATCAACCATCAAAGAAGGATCAGCGCAGTACTAGCATACTGTGCTGATTTCCTGAAGCAGGACTTCTGATCGAGATTCGTGGGCTCGTGTGGACGACTCTTAGAGGCCGGATGCATGTGCAGCTTGCAACATCATCCTCAAGCCCAGATCAGCAAGGTTAGAACGTCTAACTTGCAAGGTAATAGATCTGATCTATTGTTTAATACATACATTAGATGTAGTATAGAAACATGTTGATATGATCAACATGTAGTTCATGCTATATTTATATATTTTAATTTTTGATTTAATGCCATGTAATAATCATGTAATAGGATCTTAGATCTAGGGATTTTTTGATCTTAAAAAATAAATTTTGATTTATTTTAGTCTTCCGCTGTATGATCTTGAAAAAGTTTCAAGATCTAACCCTCTTTTTCAAGATCTAACCCTGAAACCCTAGAATTGGTTCATACCAATTGGTATCAGAGCCTAGGTTCTTTATTACATGATTATATATACATGCTTAGATTATTTTTTAGATTAGATCTAATTTATAATCTGATTATTAAATCTGAAATTAAAATTTTAGATCAATCACAAACTGCAAGGTTGTCCTGCTGTAAGGTTTACCCCTTACAGTGCAAAGGTTGTCCTAGTTTGTGTAGATCTATCTTTAATCATAAATTTGTTAGATATGATCTAGATTAAATTTATGATTTATTAGATTTAAAAGATATTTAAATTTAAAATAAAATCTCTTTGTTAATAATTTTTGTGCAAAGAAATTGTTTAAAGTTGAAATTGTTTCAATTACATGAACCTGTTTAGATTAGATCTAAAGTAGTTTCATGTTTATTTCACTTGCATCTTGATTATGAATCAAACATGCAATATGGTTGGTAGAATCATATTGTAATATTATTTTACAAATATGAAAATTATTTTTTGAAAAGCCGAACCCAACCCTCAGCCCAAAACTTAATTAAGAATTAAAAAGTTGTTTGATTAGGTTCTAGGATTATGAATTGAAGAACCTAAGACACAAATCATAACACATTGGGTTAATGGGATAGTGAGAATTAGGTCCATTAATTGGGTTAGACCTATGGTTAGATTAAAGATGGACTTAATTAGAGAATTGACTAAATCTAATCAATTGTTGTCTTAGATTAGGTCAAGGATTCTCTAGATCAATTACAATAGTTGTAGTTGGTCAAGTCCATGTCTTTAACGAGAACCAAATGGACTTGATTCTTGGCTAAGCGGTCTAGCACGAACTGTTAGGTTGATCTAATCGAAACTAATTAAATCAGTTGGTGTCTAAGGTAAACCAGACCGGTGGTTTTTAATTGGGAGCCCACTTACCTGGCCATTTCTGATGGTGTCTAAGGCAAGCTTTGGCAGACCCTCCCACTGATCGAACTTACCTGGCCTCTTGATGAAATTATGTTTTGATCGGATCACTTGACTATTCGAGTTGACCCATGTCAGCTAGGTAAATCAGTGTGACTGATTTAGGTGCTCCTAGACCAGCCCTGGTCTTCCTTAAGCTGACTTGGTGAAGCCAGTGGGAGGATCATGATAAGCTGGTTCATCTGACCTCATCCTCTAAATTATTTAAATCCTCTAAAATTATTAGGTCCTTAAAATGATAAAGTTATGGAGATAACTGAGTCATAGCCTCCCATTAAGGTGTTTGATAATGAGTCCATTAACTCAATAATCATTGCAGACCCAAAGGCCTGGTGCTTGTTGACTAATGGAATTATCACTCATCATATGATGACTTGTAAGTGTCTCTCTAATGGTGGTTAGGTGAGCCAACCAAAGTTGGGCTTAATCATTCGTTGGTTAGATACACCAAGTATGATCATGTTAATGGTTGGACCTAACCGGATCCTTACAGTGGAGGCCAAAGCCTACTGATTAGGATTCTGGGGCAAAATTAAAATTATTAGAAATTGTTTAGAGAAACAATTGGTTATGAACCTACCCTTAGATGTACATGGGTTGACCAACCAAAGTTGGGCTTGTGTGCAGTCTAAGTGGATTCTAGTACCCACTAAGAAATTAGGGTAATTCCTCGAGTTGGAGGTAGAGGCTACCAATTCGAATAAAATAGTGGGAGAAACCATTTGATTAAAGTCCAAATCTTTAGGTTTAATGAATCAATTACTAATTAGGTTATGGTTCTCCTTTGTGCAAATATGGCCACTTCCCTATCGCTCCAATCATTGTTGGACAATGGTAAGTTGGTGGGACCCAACTTCGGTAGCTGGTACCGAAAGTTGAAGATAGTCCTGGAGTATGAACGGATCCTATATGTGATAATAGATCCTGCACCTGAGGAGCCAGCTGTCAATGCACGTGGAACAATCAGAGACACTTACCAGAAGTGGCTCAGTGATCGGACCATGGTGCGCTGTATCATGCTGGCTATCATGAGCGACGAGTTCAGTCGCAGATTCGAGACGGCTCAGCCAAAGGACAAGCTTCAAGTGTTGGAGGATGCCTTTGGCACACCCGATGACGTGGAGAGGCACAAGACTAGTTGTGCCATCTTCAACGCCAAAATACGGGATGGTGCCTCTGTCACTGATCATGTATTGTACATGATCGAGCTGATGGAATGATTGAGCAAGCTCGACTTTTCCTTGCATGAGCAGCTTGGAAAAGATGCAATACTGAACTCGCTGCCCAAGTCTTATCTCCCATTCCTCACTCATTATAGAATGACAAAGCCTGAAGAGAACTACCATGGGTTACTGGGATTGCTTCAGAACTTTGAGAAGGATCACCAACTTCACAAGGAGTCCATGAATTTAGTGGGAGGTTCATCTTCTGGTTCTCGACCTTTTAAGAAAGGGAAGAAGAACAAGAAGAAGAAAGTAAAGAAGGTGCAAGTTCAGGCTAGGACATCAGTGCAGAGCCAGACCAAAAAGGTCAAGCCTGATAAGAGTCTATTCTATTGGCAAGCACCCTAGATTAGATAGTGTGTCAGATATCTACTTATGGCACTGTAGGCTAGGTCATATAAACAAGAACAGAATAAACAGGTTAACTCAAGAGGGAATTCTCGAAGTTAGTGATTGTGAATCACTTCCAACCTGTGAGTCCTGTCTTCTTGGTAAAATGACCAAGTCACCTTTTTCTGAAAAAGGTGAGAGAGCTACTGAGCTCTTGGGCCTAATACATACTGATGTATGCGGGCCCATGAGTACCAGTGCTAGAGGTGGATATTTTTACTTCATAACTTTCACGGATGACCTATCCTGATATGGATATGTCTATCTGATGAAACATAAGTCGGATTCATTTGAAATGTTCAAACGATTCCGAAGTGAAGTAGAAAAACAAACTGGGAAGAGTATTAAAATTCTTCGATCTGATCGAGGACGAGAGTACCTTTCTAGTGAATTTCTCACATATCTAGGAGAGAATGGGATTCTCTCCCAATGGACTCCTCCAGGAACACCACAGCATAATGGTATGTCTGAAAGGAGGAATCGGACTCTGTTAGACATGGTCTGATCCATGATAGGTTTTGCTAGCTTGCCGATATCCTTTTGGGGATATGCACTCGAATCGGCCTGTTATCTGTTAAATAGAGTTCCAAGTAAGTCTGTAATTAAGACTCCATATGAGATATGGATGGGACGTAAGCCAGTACTTTCATACCTTAGGGTCTGGGGGTGCCCGGCCTATGTCAAACGATTAGTCACAGACAAACTTGGACCTAGGTCTGACAAATGCTCATTCATAGGGTACCCCAAAGAGATAAAAAGATATTTTTTCTACCATGCTGATGAACAAAAGGTGTTCGTCAGCCTTAAGGCAATCTTTTTAGAAAAGGAGTTCCTTGGTGAAAAAACTGTTGCCTCTAAGGTTGAACTTGATGAAGTTCAACAGGTAGAAGGACCAACACCAATAGCTGAACCTGAGTCGGATATGATTAGATCACATCCGGAGCCCAATATACCTGCACCATTAAGGCGATATGGTAGAGTACCGCATCAGCCGGATAGATACTACAGTTTCTTGGTCCGGGACGGTGATCCCCTCGAACTTGATGAGAATAATGAGGATCCGATCACCTATATGGATGCTATACGGAGATCTGATTCCGAGAAATGGCTTGAAGCCATAAAATCCGAAATGGAGTCCATGAAGGTCAACGATGTATGGACATTGGTTGACCCACCTGAAGGGGTTAAACCCATTGGGTGTAAATGTGTCTTCAAAAGGAAGAGGGGCGCAGACAGAAAGGTGGAGACCTATAAAGCCCGTCTGGTTGCCAAGGGGTATCGTCAACGTTATGGTATTGACCATGACGAGATGTTTTCCCCTGTGGCAATACTCAAATCTATTCGAATAATGCTTGCAATAGCTGCCCATCAGGATTATGAGATCTGGCAGATGGATGTAAAGACAGCTTTCCTGAATGGAGAGCTAACTGAAGAGGTGTATATGATACAACCTGAAGGATTTACATCCACAGATGAGTCCAAGGTGTGCAAGCTTCAGAGATCCATTTATGGACTGAAGCAAGCTTCTCGGAGTTGGAACATGCATTTTGATAAGGTGATCAAAACGTATGGCTTCATTAAGAATGGAGAAGAGCCCTGCATCTATAAATGGGCAAATGGTCCAGTTGTGGTATTCCTTGTCTTGTACGTAGATGACATTCTCTTAATCGGGAATGACATCCCCGCACTACAGAGAATAAAAGTTTGGTTGTCATCACAGTTCTCCATGAAGGACTTGGGTGAAGCATCCTACATCCTAGGGATGAAGATCTATAGGGATAGATCTAAAAGGATGCTTGGGTTATCCCAGTCCATGTACATAGACACTGTGCTGAAGAGGTTCAGCATGGAGAATTCCAAGAAGGGCTATCTACCGATAGGCCATGGAATTTCTCTCTCTAAGAAGGATTGTCCGACAACTCCTGAAGAGAGAGAGCGTATGAGTAGAGTCCCATATGCTTCAACCGTGGGATCTATCATGTACGCCATGATATGTACAAGACCAGATATGGCATACTCAGTAGGAGTAGTGAGTAGATACCAATCTGATCCTGGAGAAGATCACTGGAAAGTGGTTAAATCCATCCTTAAGTATTTGAGAAATACTAAAGACCAATGGTTGGTTTATGGCGAGTCAGATCTGAAACTTGTGGGGTTCATAGACTCCAGCTTCCAATCTGACCATGATGACAGCAGGAGCGTGTCGGCTTATATCTTTACTCTGAATGGTGGAGCCATCTGCTGGAAGAGTTCCAAGCAGCATACTGTGGCAGACTCTGTTTGTGAAGCGGAGTATATCGCAGCATCAGATACCGCGAAGGAAGCTGTGTGGCTGAGAAAATTCATCAACGAGCTTGGAGTAGCACCCTCCCTCGATGGTCCAATCCTGCTCTACTGCGACAGCACTGGTGCCATAGCTCAGGTGAAGAAACCCAAAGCACATTAGCGGACGAAGCACATCTTGCGCCGCTTCACCTGATCCGAGAGATCGTGGATCGAGGTGACGTCGACCTTCAGAAGATCGACGAAAAGGAGAACCTAGCCGACCCCTTCACTAAAGCCCTGGCAATAAAGGAGTTCGACAACCACAAGTCGAAAATGGGTATTAGATACTGTGCCGAGTGGCTTTAGGACAAGTGGGAGTTGTTGGAAAATGTGTCCCAAAAAGTCAATCATCAAGCTGTTGACGGTTGAGCCACCAAGTATTGTAATTGATTTGTTAATAAATAAAATATATTTGGCATCTTCATCATAAGCTTTCATCTTCTAATGAACTCCGTTGTTATGATGAAGTCCTTAGGACTATTTAAGTTCGATAAAGAGAGGATTTATCGATTAGTCCTTAAAACTGTTCACGACCAAATGATAAGCTGTTAATAAGGCGACAGCTTCTATCGAGCATAGGTCACTGTAGGCCATATGGGTTGGTTGTCCTCTTAACCAAGGAGTGTGGAGACACTGGTATGGCATATAGGTGAGATGTAAGGGTACATCATCATTGAACGTGACCAACTCCAGAGCATTCTGCTGTCAAGAATGTCTCTGATGGGATATAGGTATAAGTGTCCCTTAGACTTGAGATCGCGTCAGTGACTTGCAAGCAACTCACTTTGCTTTGGTACTGGACTAACTGAATTTCTAATTCAGGGATGGAAGGCTTCTGGTCACAGTCAAGTACTTGCAAGGTCAGAGTGTGATCGAGATGGGATTTACCACTCCAAGAGTTGGAGAAGAATGAGTTGCTGTATTTCAATTTAGCAAAACTTTGGCCAGGATAATCCATCAGATGGATTTGATATTTTGAAATACAATGTGGACAACCTGATCAGAGTTGACAGTTGAGCTCTGGGGTGTCCTATGATCATTTTGGTCAAGGGGATGAATTATATGAAAACTATATCCGCATGGGTTCTAAGGATGTTGTTCTACACATTCGACCTATCCGGTCGTCGGGTACCATTGCTAGATGGTCACTTCGATTGGTATAAAAATTTGTTCCTATGCTACTGGCTTAGGTTCGGACCTATGAGGTCACACACATTAGAGTCCATGATCCGATCAGATGGTTGATCAACGATTAAGAATCGTTCTAGGGTTAAATGATCAATACGATTGACATTTAACCCAGTGCAAGTGTTGCAGGAGGATCGATTAGCAATTCGATTGCTAATTGGCTTAATTTGATTAAGCCAATGGGCTGAAATTAAGTCTAATTAAATATGATTTAATAAGATTTATTTTGGGCTTGATTGGATCAAGTTCAATTGGTTTATTGGATAAGCCAAGTGCAAGGAAAAACTAGTCCTAGTTCAACTAGGACTTGGGTCAATCTAATTTCTAATTTGATTAGAAAATTAAATCAGATTTAAATATAATTTAATCTGATTAAATTAGGTTCTTAATTGGGTTAAGACCTATTTTAATTGGGTTGATCTAATTTTGATTTAATTTGGTTTGGGAAACCAAATTAAAACAAGTCATAAGACAGAATCCTAGTAAGACTAGGATTCCACCTTGCGCCACATAAGCCTTCTCCACGCCCTCTCTCTTATTCAACGCCAATCTCTACTTATTTTGTGCGACAAAAGCCCTCTCTCAGATCTCTCCCACGTTCACAAAAGGTCTCCTCTCTTCTTTCTTACATGAAAGGTGGTTTGATCAAATCTAAAAGGAATAAGTTTGGATTTCGAATTCTATGAGATAGAGTTTTAGAAATCCAAAACTCTTTCAATTTTGCATCGAATTTATCCAAATTTTTTTGAAATTTTCATGAATTTTAGGGTATACATTGTGCACCCTTTTCTGTTAATCCATATACGAAAATATGGAGGAGATGCTCAAGAGTTGGGCGTCCCTTAACTTGCCATGTTTGGATAAGCCTTGACTAGGTGTTTGACCTAGACAAGGACTCTATCATATCTCTCTATATAAGATGAATTTCTTTGTGAAATTTTAGGGAGAATTAGAGATTTGAGTATCCTTTGTGCCATCAAAAAATTAGAGGGAAATACCTTTGGGTCATGGAGATATAAAAGATGCAAGTTTGGGTGTCTAGAGAGAAAAACGTGAAGAAGAAGAGGGTCTTCTTCTTGGGTTTTTGTTTTCATATCTTTCCTCCCTCCATCTTGAGTTTCCTGAGAGTGTCACAGATCTGAAACTCCTTCTACTTTCTATCTTTGGAAGAGTCCAAATCAAGAAGAAGGAGGCACCTGATCAACCATCAAAGAAGGATCAGCGCAGTACAAGCATACTGTGCTGATTTCCTGAAGCAGGACTTCTGATCGAGATTTGTGGGCTCGTGTGGACGACTCCTAGAGGCCGGATGTATGTGCGGCGTGCAGCATCATCCTCAAGCCCAGATCAGCAAGGTTAGAACGTCTAACTTGCAAGGTAATAGATCTGATCTATTGTTTAATACATACATTAGATGTAGTATAGAAACATGTTGATATGATCAACATGTAGTTCATGCTATATTTATATATTTTAGTTTTTGATTTAATGTCATGTAATAATCATGTAATAGGATCTTAGATCTAGGGATTTTCTGATCTTAGAAAATAAATTTTGATTTATTTTAGTCTTCCGCTGTATGATCTTGAAAAAGTTTCAAGATCTAACCCTCTTTTTCAAGATCTAACCCTGAAACCCTAGAATTGGTTCATACCAATTGGTATCTGAGCCTAGGTTCTTTATTACATGATTATATATACATGCTTAGATTATTTTTAGATTAGATCTAATTTATAATCTGATTATTAAATCTGAAATTAAAATTTTAGATCAATCATAAACTGCAAGGTTGTCCTGCTGTAAGGTTTACCCCTTACAGTGCAAAGGTTGTCCTAGTTTGTGTAGATCTATCTTTAATCATAAATTTATTAGATATGATCTAGATTAAATTTATGATTTATTAGATTTAAAAGATGTTTAAATCTGAAATAAAATCTCTTTGTTAATAATTTTTGTGCAAAGAAATTGTTTAAAGTTGAAATTGTTTCAATTACATGAACCTGTTTAGATTAGATCTAAAGTAGTTTCATGTTTATTTCACTTGCATCTTGATTATGAATCAAACATGCAATATGGTTGGTAGAATCATATTGTAATATTATTTTACAAATATGAAAATTATTTTTTGAAAAGCCGAACCCAACCCTCAGCCCAAAACTTAATTAAGAATTAAAAAGTTGTTTGATTAGGTTCTAGGATTGTGAATTGAAGAACCTAAGACACAAATCATAACACATTGGGTTAATGGGATAGTGAGAATTAGGTCCATTAATTGGGTTAGAGCTATGGTTAGATTAAAGATGGACTTAATTAGAGAATTGACTAAATCTAATCAATTGTTGTCTTAGATTAGGTCAAGGATTCTCTAGATCAATTACCATAGTTGTAGTTGGTCAAGTCCATGTCTTTAACGAGAACCAAATGGACTTGATTCTTGGCTAAGCGGTCTAGCACGAACTGTTAGGTTGATCTAATCGAAACTAATTAAACCAGTTGGTGTCTAAGGTAAACCAGACCGGTGGTTTTTAATTGGGAGCCCGCTTACCTGGCCATTTTTGATGGTGTCTAAGGCAAGCTTTGGCAGACCCTCCCACTGATCGAACTTACCTGGCCTCTTGGTGAAATTATGTTTTGATCGGATCACTTGACTATTCGAGCTGACCCATGTCAGCTAGGTAAATCAGTGTGACTGATTTAGGTGCTCCTAGACCAGCCCTGATCTCCCTTAAGCTGACTTGGTGAAACCAGTGGGAGGATCATGATAAGCTGGTTCATCTGACCTCATCCTCTAAATTATTTAAATCTTCTAAAATTATTAGATCCTTAAAATGACAAAGTTATGGAGATAACTGAGTCATAGCCTCCCATTAAGGTGTTTGATAATGAGTCCATTAACTCAATAATCATTGCAGACCCAAAGGCCTGGTGCTTGTTGACTAATGGAATTCTCACTCATCATATGATGACTTGGAAGTGTCTCTCTAATGGTGGTTAGGTGAGCCAACCAAAGTTGGGCTTAATCATTCGTTGGTTAGATACACCAAGTATGATCATGTTAATGGTTGGACCTAACCGGATCCTTACAGTGGAGGCCAAAGCCTACTGATTAGGTTTCTGGGGCAAAATAAAAATTACTAAAAATTATTTAGAGAAACAATTGGTTATGAACCTACCCTTAGATGTACATGGGTTGACCAACCAAAGTTGGGCTTGTGTGCAGTCTAAGTGGATTCTAGTACCCGCTAAGGAATTAGGGTAATTCCTCGAGTTGGAGGTAGAGGCTACCAATTCAAATAAAATAGTGGGAGAAACTTTTTGATTAAAGTCCAAATCTTTAGGTTTAATGAATCAATTACTAATTAGGTTATGGTTCTCCTTTGTGCAAATATGGCCACTTCCCTATCGCTCCGATCATTGTTGGACAATGATAAGTTGGTGGGACCCAACTTTGGTAGCTGGTACCGAAAGTTGAAGATAGTCCTGAAGCATGAACGGATCCTATATGTGATAATAGATCCTGCACCTGAGGAGCCAGCTGTCAATGCATGTGGAACAATCAGAGATACTTACCAGAAGTGGCTTAGTGATCGGACCATGGTGCACTGTATCATGCTGGCTATCATGAGCGACGAGTTCAGTCACAGATTCGAGACGACTCAGCCAAAGGACAAGCTTCAAGTGTTGGAGGATGCCTTTGGCACACCCGATGACGTGGAGAGGCACAAGACTAGTTGTGCCATCTTCAACGCCAAAATGCGGGATGGTGCCTCTGTCACTGATCATATATTGTACATGATCGAGCTGATGGAATGATTGAGCAAGCTCGACTTTTCCTTGCATGAGCAGCTTGGGAAAGATGCAATACTGAACTCGCTGCCCAAGTCTTATCTCCCATTCCTCACTCATTATAGAATGACAAAGCCTGAAGAGAACTACCACGGGTTACTGGGGTTGCTTCAGAACTTTGAGAAGGATCACCAACTTCACAAGGAGTCGGTGAATTTAGTGGGAGGTTCGTCTTCTGGTTCTCGACCTTTTAAGAAAGGGAAGAAGAACAAGAAGAAGAAAGTAAAGAAGGTGCAAGTTCAAGCTAGGACATCAGTGCAGAGCCAGACCAAAAAGGTCAAGCCTGATAAGAGTCTATTCTACTGGCAAGCACCCTAGATTAGATAGTGTGTCAGATATCTACTTTTGGCACTGTAGGCTAGGTCATATAAACAAGAACAGAATAAATAGGTTGACTCAAGAGGGAATCCTCAAAGTTAGTGATTGTGAATCACTTCCAACCTGTGAGTCCTGTCTTCTTGGTAAAATGACCAAGTCACCTTTTTCTGGAAAAGGTGAGAGAGCTACTGAGCTCTTGGGCCTAGTACATACTGATGTATGCGGGCCCATGAGCACCAGTGCTAGAGGTGGATATTTTTACTTCATAACTTTCACGGATGACCTATCCCGATATGGATATGTCTATCTGATGAAACATAAGTCAGATTCATTTGAAATGTTCAAACGATTCCGAAGTGAAGTAGAAAAACAAACTGGAAAGAGTATTAAAATTCTTCGATCTGATCGAGGAGGAGAGTACCTTTCTAGTAAATTTCTCACATATCTAGGAGAGAATGGGATTCTCTCCCAATGGACTCCTCCAGGAACTCCACAGCATAATGGTGTGTCTGAAAGGAGGAATCGGACTCTGTTAGACATGGTCCGATCCATGATGGGTTTTGCTAGCTTGCCGATATCCTTCTGGGGATATGCACTCGAATCGACCTGTTATCTGTTAAATAGGGTTCCAAGTAAGTCTGTAATTAAGACTCCATATAAGATATGGACGGGACGTAAGCCAGCACTTTCATACCTTAGGGTCTGGGGGTGCCCGACCTATGTCAAACGATTAGTCACAGACAAACTTGGACCTAGGTCTGACAAATGCTCATTCATAGGGTACCCCAAAGAGACAAAAAGATATTTTTTCTACCATGCTGATGAACAAAAGGTGTTTGTCAGCCTTAAGGCAATCTTTTTAGAAAAGGAGTTCCTTGGTGAAGGAACTGTTGCCTCTAAGGTTGAACTTGATGAAGTTCAATAGGTAGAAGGACCGACACCAATAGCTGAACCTGAGTCGGATATGATTAGATCACATCCGGAGCCCAATATACCTGCACCATTAAGGCGATCCGGTAGAGTACCGCGTCAGCCGGATAGATACTACGGTTTCTTGGTCCGAGATGGTGATCCCATCAAACTTGATGAGAATAATGAGGATCCGATCACCTATATGGATGCTATGCAGAGACCTGATTCCGAGAAATAGCTTGAAGCCATAAAATCCAAAATGGAGTCCATGAAGGTCAACGATGTATGGACATTGGTTGACCCACCTGAAGGGGTTAAACCCATTGGGTGTAAATGGGTCTTCAAAAGGAAGAGGGGCGCAGACGGAAAGGTGGAGACCTATAAAGCCCGTCTGGTTGCCAAGGGGTATCATCAACGTTATGGTATTGACCATGACGAGACGTTTTCTCCTGTGGCAATGCTCAAATCTATTCGGATAATGCTTGCAATAGCTGCCCATCTGGATTATGAGATCTGGCAGATGGATGTAAAGACAGCTTTCCTGAATGGAGAGCTGACTGAAGAGGTGTATATGATACAACCTGAAGGGTTTACATCCACAGATGAGTCCAAGGTGTGCAAGCTTCAGAGATCCATTTATGGACTGAAGCAAGCTTCTCGGAGTTGGAACATGCGTTTTGATAAGGTGATCAAAATGTATGGCTTCATTAAGAATGGAGAAGAGCCCTGCATCTATAAATGGGCAAATGGTCCAGTTGTGGTATTCCTTGTCTTGTACGTGGATGACATTCTCTTAATCGGGAATGACATCCCCGCACTACAGGGAATAAAAGTTTGGTTGTCATCACAGTTCTCCATGAAGGACTTGGGTGAAGCATCCTACATCTTAGGGATGAAGATCTATAGGGATAGATCTAAAAGGATGCTTGGGTTATCCCAGTCTATGTACATAGACACTGTGCTGAAGAGGTTCAGCATGGAGAATTCCAAGAAGGGCTATCTACCGATAGTCCATGGAATTTCTCTTTCTAAGAAGGATTGTCCAACAACTCCTGAAGAGAGAGAGCGTATGAGTAGAGTCCCATATGCTTCAGCCGTGGGATCTATCATGTACGTCATGACATGTACAAGACCAGATGTGGCATACTCACTAGGAGTAGTGAGTAGATACCAATCTGATCCCGGAGAAGATCACTGGAAAGTGGTTAAAGCCATCCTTAAGTATTTGAGAAATACTAAGGACCAATGGTTGGTTTATGGCGAGTCAGATCTGAAACTTGTCGGGTTATATCTTTACTCTGAATGGTGGAGCCATCTGCTGGAAGAGTTCCAAGCAGCATACTGTGGCAGACTCTGTTTGTGAAGCAGAGTATATCGTAGCATCAGATACCGCGAAGGAAGCTGTGTGGCTGAGGAAATTCATCAACGAGCTCGGACTAGCACCCTCCCTCGATGGTCCAGTCTTGCTCTACTGCGACAGCACTGGTGCCATAGCTCAGGTGAAGGAACCCAAAGCACATTAGCGGACGAAGCACATCTTGCGCCGCTTCCACCTGATCCGAGAGATCATGGATCGAGGTGACGTCGACCTTCAGAAGATCGACGGAAAGGAGAACCTAGCCGACCCCTTCACTAAAGCCCTGGCAATAAAGGAGTTCGACAACCACAAGTCGAAGATGGGTATTAGATACTGTGCCGAGTGGCTTTAGGACAAGTGGGAGTTATTGGGAAATGTGTCCCAAAAAGCCAATCGTCAAGCTGTTGACGGTAGAGGAACCAAGTATTGTAATTGATTTGTTAATAAATAAAATATATTTGGCATCTTCATCATAAGCTTTCATCTTCTAATGAACTCTGTTGTTATGATGAAGTCCTTAGGACTATTTAAGTTCGATAAAGAGAGGATTTATCGATTAGTCCTTAAAACTGTTCACGACCAAATAATAAGCTGTTAATAAGGGCGACAGCTTCTATCGAGCATAGGTCGCTGTAGGCCATATGGGTTGGTTGTCCTCTTAACCAAGGAGTGTGGAGACACTGGTATGGCATACAGGTGAGATGTAAGGGTACATCATCATTGAACGTGACCAACTCCAGAGCATTCTGCTGTCGAGAATGTCTCTGATGGGATATAGGTATAAGTGTCCCTTAGACTTGAGATCGCCTCAGTGACTTGCAAGCAACTCACTGTGCTTTGGTACTGGACTAACTGAATTTCTAATTCAGGGACGGAAGGCTTCTGGGCACAGTCAAGTACTTGCGAAGTCAGAGTATGATCGAGATGGGATTGACCACTCCAAGAGTTGGAGAAGAATGAGTCGTTGTATTTCAATTTAGCAAAACCTTGGCTAGGGTAATCCATCAGATGGATTTGATATTTTGAAATACAATGTGGACAACCTGATCAGAGTTGACAGTTGAGCTCTGGGGTGTCCTATGATCATTTTGGTCAAGGGGATGAATTATATGAAAACTATATCCGCATGGGTTCTAAGGATGTTGTTCTACACATTCGATCTATCCGGTCGTCGGGTACCATTGCTAGATGGTCACTTCGATTGGTATAGAAATTTGTTCCTATGCTACCGGCTTAGGTTCGGACCTATGAGGTCACACACATTAGAGTCCATGATCCGATCAGATGGTTGATCAACGATTAAGAATCGTTCTAGGGTTAAATGATCAATACGATTGACATTTAACCCAGTGCAAGTGTTGCAGGAGGATCGATTAGCAATTCGATTGCTAATTGGCTTAATTTGATTAAGCCAATGGGATGAAATTAAGTCTAATTAAATATAATTTAATAAGATTTATTTTGGGCTTGATTGGATCAAGTCCAATTGGTTTATTGGATAAGCCAAGTGCAAGGAAAAACTAGTCCTAGTTCAACTAGGACTTGGGTCAATCTAATTTCTAATTTGATTAGAAAATTAAATCAGATTTAAATCTAATTTAATCTGATTAAATTAGGTTTTTAATTGGGTTAAGACCTATTTTAATTGGGTTAATCTAATTTTGATTTGATTTGGTTTGGGAAACCAAATTAAAACAAGTCATAAGACAGAATCCTAGTAAGACTAGGATTCCACCTTGCGCCACATAAGCCTTCTCCACGCCCTCTCTCTTATTCAATGCCAATCTCCACTTATTTTGTACGACAAAAGCCCTCTCTCAGATCTCTCCCACATTCACAAAAGGTCTCCTCTCTTCTTTCTTACATGGAAGGTGGTTTAGATCAAATCTAAAAGGAATAAGTTTGGATTTCGAATTCTACGAGATAGAGTTTTAGAAATCCAAAACTCTTTCAATTTTGCACCGAATTTATCCAAATTTTTTTTAGAATTTTCATGGATTTTAGGGTATACATTTTGCACCCTTTTCTATTAATCCATACATGAAAATATGAAGGAGGTGCTCAAGAGTTGGGCGTCCCTTAACTTGCCATGTTTGGATAAGCCTTGACTAGGTGTTTGACCTAGATAAGGACTCTATCATATCTCTCTATATAAGATGAGTTTCTTTTTGAAATTTTAGGATAAGTTAGAGATTTGAGAGACCTTTGTGCCATCCAAAAATTAGAGAGAAATACCTTTGGGTCGTGGATATATAAAAGATGCAAGTTTGGGTGTCTAGAGAGAAAAACGTGAAGAAGAAGAGGGTCTTCTTCTTGGGTTTTTGTTTTCATATCTTTCCTCCCTCCATCTTGAGTTTTCTGAGAGTGTCTCAGATCTGAAACTCCTCCTTCTACTTTCCATCTTTGGAAGAGTCCAAATCAAGAAGAAGGAGGCACCTGATCAACCATCAAAGAAGGATCAGCGCAGTACTAGCATACTGTGCTGATTTCCTGAAGCAGGACTTCTGATCGAGATTCGTGGGCTCGTGTGGACGACTCCTAGAGGCCGGATGCGTGTGCGGCTTGCAATATCATCCTCAAGCCTAGATCAGCAAGGTTAGAACGTCTAACTTGCAAGGTAATAGATTTGATCTATTGTTTAATACATACATTAGATGTAGTATAGAAACATGTTGATATGATCAACATGTAGTTCATGCTATATTTATATATTTTAATTTTTGATTTAATGCCATGTAATAATCATGTAATAGGATCTTAGATCTAGAGATTTTCTGATCTTAGAAAATAAATTTTGATTTATTTTAGTCTTCCGCTGTATGATCTTGAAAAAGTTTCAAGATCTAACCCTCTTTTTCAAGATCTAACCCTGAAACCCTAGATCTGGTTCCTACACTACGTGGACGACATACTCGTAAAAAGTAAATCTTTCGTGGACCACGTCGCTGACCTCGAGGAGACCTTCGACGCTCTCCTAAAATATAAAATGAGACTGAACCCGACTAAATGCACTTTCGGAGTAACCTCGAGAAAGTTCCTGGGCTTCATGGTGTCGGGGCACGGGATTGAAGCCAATCCAGAAAAAATTTGCGCCATCCAGGAGATGGCCGCTCCAAAGTCAATAAAAGAGGTTCAGTGCCTTACAGGGAGGGTAGCGGCCCTGAATCACTTCGTCGCAAGATCGTCCGAACGGTGCTTACCCTTCTTTCAAACCCTCAAGCAGTCGAAGAACTTCTGTTGGACCCCTGAGTGCCAACAGGCGTTCGAAGAACTAAGGAGCTACCTCGGCTCACCCCCACTGTTGGCAAAGCCAGAGCCTGGGGAGGAACTATTTTTATACCTGGCGGTCTCTTCCATGGCTCTCGCGGCTGTCCTTGTCAAAGAAGAAGTGAAAGTCCAACGGTTGATCTACTACGTCAGTCGCACGTTGAGAGACGCCAAGACAAGGTATACCAAATTAGAAAAACTGACTTACGCCTTGTTGATTGCAGTCCGAAGGCTCCGACCCTACTTTCAAGGGCACACCGTAACGCTGCTCACCGACCAATCGATCAAGGCAATTTTGCACCGGGCGGATGCCTCCGGGAGGATGGCAAAATGGATGATCGAGCTCACAGAATTCGACATCAACTATCGACCCAGGCCAGCAGTGAAGGCCCAGATATTGGCAGATTTCATAGTGGAGTGTACTATCCCAGAGGAGGCCGAACCTGAACAAGATGAAATTGACGGCCTGAAGCCCCGACCGAACTCCCCCAAAGAAGAAGCAGATCCCTCTGATTGCTTTTGGGCCCTCTACGTGGATGGGTCTTCCAACATGTCAGGCACAGGTGCGGGCCTGATCTTGATCAGTCCGGAGGGAATCATCGTGGAGTATGTTCTGCGCTTTGAGTTCCCCGCAATGAACAACGGAGCGGAATATGAAGCTCTGATCATAGGACTGAGGATCGCCAAAGAGCTGGGAATAGATCGGCTCTGGGTCCACAGCGACTCTCAACTAGTAGTGGGACAAGTCAACGGAAATTATGAAGCACGGGAGGACAGCGTGGCTAAATACCTTGAAAAGGTAAAGGAGCTCATCCCCGCCTTCAGCAGCTTCAACATCAGACAGATTTCGAGGTTGAAAAATACCAGGGCTGACCTTCTCTCCAAGCTGGCAATGCTGGCTCCGACCGAATTGCCCAAAGGCATTCTTTTTGAAGTTCTAAAGTGCCCGAGTACAGAAGAATCGCGGCCCATGATGGAAATTGACCATGAGCCCAGTTGGATCGACCCACTGATAACCTATCTCAGAGATGGGGTTCTCCCCCAAGATGCAAAAGAGGCTCGAAAGCTCAGAAATCAAGCCTCCCATTACATCCTTTATGAGGGCAAGTTGTACAAGAGATCATACTCTTTGCCCCTTTTGAAAAGTCTCCGGCCTTCAGAAGCTGACTACGTCTTGTGGGAGGTGTATGAAGGAATCTGCGGAAACCATTTGGGGGCTAGATCTTTATCCCACAAGTTGCTCCGATAAGGATATTACTGGCCGACAATGCATCATGATTCGATTGAATATGTCAGAAAGTGTGATCGATGCCAGAGATATGCCAATATCCAGAGACAGCCCGCCACCGAGCTTACACCCTTGAGTGCCCCATGGCCTTTTGCGCAATGGGGGATGGACATCCTTGGCCCCTTTCCTATGGCGTCGGGGCAGAGGAAGTTCCTCCTTGCAGCGATCGACTACTTCACCAAATGGGTTTAAGCCGAACCACTAGCAAAAATCACAGAAGTAAAAGTGCAAGATTTCATCTGGAAGTCGATCGTATGCAGGTTCGGTCTGCCCAGGACCCTAATCACTGATAATGGATGGCAATTCGTGGGAGCAAGATTCGCCGAATTCTGTGAAGATCTAAACATCTCCCACAACTTCACATCAGTAGCCCATCCTCAGGCGAACGGTGAAGCTGAGGTGACTAACAGAACCCTTCTGCAGGGGATCAAGACAAGGCTCGAAAAGACGAAGGAAACTTGGGCGGACGAACTTTATCATGTGTTGTGGGCGTATCGAACTACCCAAAGACTGCCCACAGGGGAGACCCCCTTTGCTTTAGCCTTCAGAACGGAGGCCGTCATCCCAATTGAGCTTAAACTCCCATCGGCATGAGTCGTGGCATTCGATGAACATCAAAATTCGCAAGGTCTTAAAGCCAACCTCGACCTGCTGGAAGAAAGGCGAGAGGTAGCTCAAGTTCGAATGGTAGCCTACAGACAGAAAGTCGCTCGCTATTACAACTCCCGGGTCAAGAACAAAGTCTTTAGAGCAGGAGATCTAGTGCTTCGACGAGCCGCTGTCTCGCAACCTCAGGATCGAGGGAAGCTCGCCCCAAACTGGGAAGGCCCGTATGAGGTCAAAGAAGTAGTCCGGCCCGGAACTTATTATCTTAAGGAGCTCGGAGGAGCAGACCTCCCGCGACCATGGAGCTCAAAAAACTTATGGATGTACTACCAATAACTTTATTTTAATTAAAAGTTGTATATCTACATGTCTCCCCTCTTGGCACTATCTTACATCGACAGGGAAGTCCAAACAAATTATATCAGAAGCAGGAGGGGAACTTCATCTCGACAAAGTCGAAGGCCCGGTTCTCTTTAGACCGGATGGGGGGAGAGGCCCTGCAATGCCCATATGTGCCCCCACAGCCCTGTTAGGGACAGGAGGAGAATCTCGCCCTAACTTGAGCAAAGTCGAAGGCCCGGTTCTCTTTAGACCGGATGGGGGGAGAGGCCCTGCAACACCCATATGCGCCCCCACAGCCCTGTTAGGGACAGGAGGAGAACCTCGCCCTAACTTGAGCAAAGTCGAAAGCCCGGTTCTCTTAGACCGGATGGGAGGAGAGGCCCTGCAACGCCCATATGCGCCCCCACAGCCCTGTTAGGGATAGGAGGAGAACCTCGCCCTAACTTGAGCAAAGTCGAAGGCCCGGTTCTCTAGACTGGATGGGGGGAGAGGCCCTGCAACACCCATATGCGCCCCCACAGCCCTGTTAGGGACAGGAGGAGAACCTCGCCCTAATACGAGCAAAGTCAAAGGCCCGGTTCTTTTAGACCGGATGGGGGGAGAGGCCCTACAACACCCTTATGCGTCCCCACAGCCATGTTAGGGACAGGAGGAGAACCTCACCCTAACATGAGCAAAGTCAAAGGCCCGGTTCTTTTAGATCGGATGGGGGGAGAGGCCCTACAACACCCTTATGCGCCCCACAGCCATGTTAGGGACAGGAGGAGAACCTCGCCCTAACATGAGCAAAGTCAAAGGCCCGATTCTCTTAGACCGGATGGGGGGAGAGGCCGAACAGCGCCCACATGCGCCCCCACAGCCATGTTAGGGACAGGAGGAGAACCTCGCCCTAACATGAGCAAAGTCGAAGGCCTGGTTCTTTTAGATCGGGTAGGAGGAGAGGCCCTTGCAACGATCCTTATGTGCCCCTACAGCCCCGTTGGGAACAGGATGAAAACCTTGTCCTAACCTGAGCTGAGATCGACTACGTCAAGAACAGAAGGAGAACCTCATCCCGACGATGACAAAAACTCGGCCACCCAACAAAATTGGATAAAGAAAAAAGTCCCCTCAATGGCACCTCTACACTTCTAAGCGACCCCACAAAAAGCAAGGGGAGGACCCTCGCTCGGAAAAGAGGAAGAAAGTTAAAAAGGAAAGCGACGAATTACATCGGCTACAGATGAAAAACAAACCACACCAAAGACCTAGGGAGCCTCATCTCAACAAAGATGGGAAGGCTCTCGACACAGGTCAGAAAAATAATGACCCCTTCAAGGTAATGCGGAGTTCGGACCATTGAGCTCGAGCCTACGGCCATGGACGACAAGAAAAGCAAATCAGCATGGCGACGACTGGGCACCTCCAAACGACGTCAACGTCGGACAAGTCAAAAGATAAAAGAAGTTCGGCGGGTAGCAATTTAATACAATACGTGGGCAAGGTAACACAAAATCCCTTTTTCATTCTATTTGTGAAATATACACCATGAAGCCCAGAGGGCCAAAGGAAGAAAGGCAAAACCACAAGAACAAAACAAAACAACAAAAGAGAAAATGTATGACTCGAAAGATGCCTAGGGCCAAAGAAGATGCCAAGGAGAGTCAGGGCTCTCAAAGAAAAGGCGGAAACCGATAGAACTTCCAGGCGAAAAGGCGGGTTTAAATAGACCCTGGGATCCGATGCCATAATGATCGCGAATCCCCCAGGCCGACCCACACTCGACACATGTCCCACTCACCTCGGTAGGTGGCTAAAAATGGCTGACAGCTGACGGAGCCATTACTGCACCGTACCTGGGCCAACGTACCAGCAAAAATTTTGAAGGGTCCCTTCGAATCACCCCGATTGGAAAAGACTCCAGCACGCGCGCATTTAATGCCAAAATATCTGGGGGCGATCGTGCACAGGATTCAAGGGGATAACTTCGTGCACAGAATTCAAGGGGATAACTTCACCCCCGACTCCAACTGCAGGCAAACTTCGTCCGGACTCCTACGGGAGCCAGACTCTGCCCCCGACTCCAACTGCAGGCAGACTTCGTCCGGACTCCTACGGGAGCCGGACTCCGCCCCTGACTCCAACTGCAGGCAGACTTCGTCCGGACTCCTATAGAAGCCGGACTCCGCCCACGACTCCAGCTGCAGGTAAACTTCATCCGGACTCCTACGGCAGCCAGACTTCGCCTCTGACTTTAATTGCAGGCAGACTTTGTCCGGACTCCTACAGGAGCCAGACCTCGCCCACAACTTCACCTGCAGACCCCGCCCGAGCACCTACGGGAGCCGGACTCTGCCCACGACTTCACCTGCAGACCACGCCCGGGCTCCTACGAGAGCCAGATTTCACCCTCGACTTCACCTGCAGACCCCGCCCGGACTCCTACGGGAGCCGACTTCGCCGCTGACTTTAATTGCAGGTGGACTTCATCCGGACTCCTACGGGAGCCAGACTTTGCTCCCAGCTTCAACCGCGAGAAGACTCTACCCGGACTCCTACGGGAGCCGGGCTTCGTCCCCGACTTCGACCGCTGGTAAATTTCATCCAGACTCTTATGGGAGCCAGATTTCATCCCCGACCTCAATTGCAGGTAGACTCCGCCCGGACTCCTACGGGAGCCAGACCTCATCTCCGACTCCGGCTACGGGAAGACTCCGCCCGGACTCCTACGGGAGCCGGGCTCCGTCCTCGACCCCGATTGCTGGTAAACTCTGTCCGGACTCCTAAGGGAGCCGGACTTCACCCCTGACTGTGATTGCAGGTAGATTTCGCCTAGACTCCTACGGGAGCCAGACCTCATCTCCGACTCCGGCTATGGGAAGACTCCCCCCGGACTCCTACGGGAGCCGGGCTCCGTCCTCGACCCCGATTGCTGGTAAACTTTGTCCGGACTCCTAAGGGAGCTGGACTTCACCCCTGACTGTGATCGCAGGTAGATTTCGCCTAGACTCCTACGAGAGCCAGACCTCATCTCCAACTTCAACCGTGAGAAGACTCTACCCGGACTCCTACGGGAGCCGGGCTTCATCCCCGACTTCGACCGCTGGTAAACTTCATCTGGCTCCTACGGGAGCCGGACTTCGCCCCTGACTTTAATTGCAGGTGGACTTCATCCGGACTCCTACGGGAGCTGGACTTCGCTCCCAGCTTCAACCGCGAGAAGACTCCGCCCGGACTCCTACGGGAGCCGGGCTTCGTCTCCGACTTCGACCGCTGGTAAACTTCATCCGGGTCCTACGGGAGCCAGACTTCGCCCCTGACTTTAATTGCAGGTGGACTTCATCCGGACTCCTACGGGAGCCGGACTTCGCTCCCAGCTTCAACCACGAGAAGACTCCGCCCGGACTCCTATGGGAGCCAAGCTTCGTCCCCAACTTCGACCGCTGGTAAACTTCATCCGGACTCCTATGGGAGCCAGATTTCATCCCCGACCTCAATTGCAGGTAGACTCCGCCCGGACTCCTATGGGAGCCAGACCTCATCTCCGACTCCGGCTGTGGGAAGACTCCGCCCGGACTCCTACAGGAGCCGGGCTCCGTCCTCGACCCCGATTGCTGGTAAACTTTATCCGAACTCCTAAGGGAGCTGGACTTCACCCCTGACTGTGATCGCAGGTAGATTTTGCCTAGACTCCTATGGGAGCCAGACCTTGTCTCCGATTCCAGCCGCGAGAAGACTCCGCCGGGACTCCTACGGGCGCCGGGCTTCATCCCTGACTTCGACCGCTGGTAAACTTCATCTGGACTCCTACGGGAGCTGGACTTCGCCCCTGACTTTAATTGCAGGTGGACTTCATCCGGTCTCCTACGAGAGCCAGACTTCGCTCCCAGCTTCAACCATGAGAAGACTCCGCCCGGACTCCTATAGGAGCCAGGCTTCGTCCCCGATTTCGATCGCTGGTAAACTTCATCCGGACTCCTACGGGAGCCAGATTTCATCCCCGACCTCAATTGCAGGTAGACTCTGCCCGGATTCCTATGGGAGCCAGGCTTCGCCCATGACTACAATTGCAGGCAGACTCCGCCCGGACTCCTATGGGAGCCGGACCACATCTCCGACTCCAGCTGCGGGAAGACTCCGTCCGGACTCCCACGGGAGCCGGACCTCACCCCCGACTTTGACTGAAGGAAGACTCCATTCGGACTCCCACGAGAGCCAGACTCTGAGCTCCTCTCAGACGGGGGCTAGCCACCTCTCTCCGCCAGACACTCCGTCCGAACTCCGATCGACAGGCCTGGACCTCCTGGCAGGCCGCAGCAACAACCACGACTCTGCTCCACCTCCTGCGATATATTCCGCATGGCTCCATCACTCCCTGGCAGGCCGCGGTAACGGCCACAGCACTGGTCCACTTCCTGTGATGGATTCCACGTGGCTCCATCACTCCCTGGCAGGCCACAATAATGGCCACGATCCTGCTCCACTTCCTGCGATGGATACCGTGCGATTCTTCCATCCTCTGGCAAGTCGCGACAACGGACGCTGCTCCACTCCCCGTGGTAGACTCCACGTGGCATGCCCCGGTGATAGCCACGGATCCACTCCACTACCCTTCGCCACAAACTCCTCCTGACCATGGGCAGCCCACTGCCAAACGGTTACAAACATCACTATCAGTCTGTTGCTCCCTCCGCCTATAAAAGGACGACCCCAGATACGTTATTTCCTAAGCTCTATTTTCTATCCCAAAACTCTGCTAAAATTTTCGTTCGAGCACTCCATTCTTGTTGAGACAGAGAACTGACTTGAGCGTCGGAGGGTCTTACCGGAGCAACCCCACCTCCGGTTTAGACTTCTTTTACTGGTCCCGGCGGTGACCGCGACTCCCTCGACTCCAGCTTCTCCGATGCAAGCGGATTTTTGCACCAACACCATGAATTGATGCCCCAAACCTCTTTTACCATGAAAGACTCTCTGGTTTCTTTCTTACACACACACAAAAGAAAAGCTCCTCTTTTATTTAGCATGAAAGAAGTTGGGTTAGAAGAGTCCAAGAGATTTTGGACTCTTCATTAGTTGTCACCACATTCTCACAAATCCCATGCCAAAAGTAAAGATGGATGCCACTTTTCAGATTTCCACCATGAAAATTTATTTCCCACGGTCACAATAACTTTATTTTTTCACACAAAATAAGCCACATATGGAAGGAATAAGGATGAGATCAAAATCTCATCAAGATAAGGAATGTTGTTACAAATCAAATTCAAAACATTCCAAACTTAATCCAATCCATAAGGGGCAATGTAGGGGCACGTGAGAAAGAGTGGAGGTGCACATATTCTTCATGCTAAAACCAAATTAGCATGGAGATGGAGGGGCTTCATATTGGCGGCACACAAAGGAGATATGAGAGAGAGTCCCAGTCCAATGGGACTCTCCTTAATTGGTTCAATTTGATCACAATCAAATCAAATTTGATTGTGCCCAACAAGAAGAGGTAACCCAATCAAATTAGAAGTTTAAACTTCTTATTAAGATCTTAATCTAATTAAAAATTAACTGAACTTAAGTTCTGATCAAATCAGGATCAATTCTCCCTCAGCGATTAAGTCATCTCATAACCTAATCAGGTCAAACCTAATTGAATCTAATTCAATTAGATTTTATTTAATCTTTTTTGCTCAATCAAATTGAACTAATCAGTAATCTAATTACTAATTATCCTTCATTAATTCACTAACACTTGGTGAATAAATTTATTGTAACTTTTGCATAAGGTTAATCATCAATCGAATTGACGATTAAGCCCTTGAACGATTCTCAAATTATTGATCAGCCACATGATCAATCAAAAATTTTTTTTGAGTGTAACCTCATAGGTTCGAACCTAAGCTGGTAGTACCAAAATAGATTCTTAAATCAATTTATGTAACCATCTAGCAATAGTGACCCAACGTTCGGATAGGTCTAATGATGGCGAAACAACATTCAAGAACCTACTGATGTATGGTTACTGTATAATTCATCCCTTTGATCCTAATACTCAAGCAGACTTTAGATTTAACTATCAATCCCAGATAAGTCATCCACATTATATTTCAATCTTTCAAATCCATCACATGGATTATCCAGGCCCAGATTTTGCTAAATTAAAATATATTGATACATTAACTCCTAATTTGGAGTGGTCAATTTTATCTTGACTCATGCACTGACTTAACAAGTACTTGATTGCACTCAAAAACTTTCCATCACTGAATTTAAAATTTAGTTAGTCTGATACCAAAGTATAGTGTGTTGCTTGTAAGTCACTGTGGTGATCTCAGGTCAGAGGGACACTTATACCCATACCCTTCGTGAGCTACCCTTGATAGCAGAGTGCTCCACAGTTAGTCATGTTCAGTGATAATGTACTCCTGCATCTCACCTGCATGCTATATCAGTGTCTCCATACTATTTAGTTATGAGGACAACCAACGCATATGGCACACAACGACCTACACTTGATATCGCTATCGTCCTAGTAATAGCATATCATTTGATCACGATCCAATTTAAGGATTACACAATAAATTCTCTTTTATCGATCAAAGTAATCTTAAAGACTTTATCACAACATAGGAGTTCGTTAGAAGATGTAACTTTGTGATGAAAAGATCAAATAACTTTTATTATTTATCAATTCATATACATTTATAATTAGCACAATCATCAAACAATTAGCTTTAGGACATATTTTCCAGCAACTCCCACTTGAACTAAAGTCAATCGGTATAGTATCATATACTCATCTTCGATTTATTATCTCAAAACTCCTAGATACCGAAGCTTTAGTAAATGGGTTGGTCAGATTTTTCTTTCCATCGATCTTCTAAAGATTGATGTCACCTTAACAGATTTTCTGAATAAGGTGGTTAACGATGCAAAATGCTTGGTAAGCTAATGGGATTTTGACTTCTTGGCTTGAGCTATGGCTCTGATACTGTACAATACAGTAGAGATCATTGGAGGGTGCTACTCCTAGCTTATCAATGAACCTCTACAATTACATAGCTTCCTTGCAAGCATTGAATGCTGCAATGCATTCAGCCTCACAAATTAAATTTGCTATATTGTTCTGCTTGAAATTTTTTCAGCAGATTGCTCCATTATTTAGGGTAAGAATGTATTCCAACATGTTCTTGCTATTATTATATCCAACTAAAGATTGGAGTCATACTCTGTAAGTTTTAAGTTAGATTCTCCATAATCGAATCATCTGTCCTTAGTATTTCTCAAATACTTAAGGATGACCTTCCAGTGATTCTCATCCAGATCTTGCAGGTATCCACTCAATACCCTAGTGAGTATACCATATCCGATCTTATACATGATGTTCATGATAGAATAAATTCTACTCATAAAACACTATGTACATAGACTGGGATAATCTAAGCACTCTCTTAGATCTATCTCTATAGATCTTCATCCCTAGAATGAGGGATGCATTTTTCAAGTCCTTTATGGAGAACAATGATAACAATGAAATTTTTATTCCCTGTAATGTAAAGAATATCATTTTCGATTAAGAAAATTTCATTCATATACAAAACAAGAAATAGACTCACAGAACTATTAATCCATTTGTATTTGCAAGGTTTATCTTCATTCTTAATGAAGCCATGTATTTTGATCACTTATCAAAATGCATGTTCCAATTTCAAAATATTTTAGCATTACCATAAGAGAAAATATCTCGTTATGGTCAATACCATAATATTGACAATATCCTTAGGCAACCAGATGAACTTTGTAGGTCTCCATCTTCTCGTCTATGCCACTCTGATCCTATTGAAGATCTACTTACACTCTATGGGCTTAACCCTTTTAAGTGGATCAGCGAGTGTCCATACACCGTTGATCTTTATGGACTTCATTTCGGACTCTATGGCTCCAAGCATTAATCAGAGTTGAACCTCTACATGGCATCCATGTAGGTGATCGATTCTTGTTGTTCTCATCAAGTTCAACAGGATCACATCCCGAGCCTAAAAATCGAAGTATCTATCCAATGGATGCGGTACTCTATCGGATCTCCTTAATGGTGCCTTTGCAATGGATTTCGAGTTTGATCTAATCAAATTTAATTCTATAGGTTCACTAGATTATGTCGGTTCTTCTATCTATCGAACTTCATAAGTTTCACATTAAAGGCATCAGTTCCTTCACCAAGGTACTTCTTTTTCTAAAAGAAATGCCGAACAACTTTTGTTCCTTAGGAAGGTAGAAGTTATATCCCCTAGATTTTTTGAGGTTATCCTACAAAAAAAAATACATATAGGATCTGGATCCAAGCTAATCGATCTACAAATATTTGACATAAAACAAACACTCTCAAACCCTAAGGTAAGAGAGTATCAGCTTATGCCAAGTCCATATCTCATATGAAGTTATTGTGACTGATTAATTCAGAATCTAGTTCAGAATATAACAAGTAGTCTTAAGAGCATAACCCTAAAAGGAGACTGGTAGACTTGTAAACCCCATCATGGATCGAATTATGTCTAACAAAGTTAATCCAATAAGAGAAAATCCTATTCTCTTCTAGATATGTCAATAAACTCACTGGAAAAAATATTCACCTTCTTGGTCTGATCGAAGAGTTTCAATGCTGTTTTCAGTTTATTTCTCTACCTTATTAAGGATTTGTTTGAACATGTCAAATAATCTAAATTTATGGTAACAATATTCATAGATTCAATACATCAGTATGTATTAGTCTTAGAACATTATTGGCTCGTTCACCTTTTCCAGTAAAAGGTAACTTGATCATCTTACTAAGGAGATAGGATTGATAGGTTGACAATGATTCATAATCATTGACTTCGAGAATTATCTCCTGTTGATCCTATTCTTGTTTAATGATCGACCCTTCAATGCCAAAGGTAGTCATGTGTGACATTATCTACTTTAGGGTATTTGATTGATGTGTACATTACAGTAACAGGTTGTGTAAATATTATTTATTAGTTGTCTACCATGATTTTGACATCATTCATAATGATATCACAAAAATTATTAAACAATAATGATAATCACTAAAATGATATTGTTAGAATTGAAAATAGGCTCGACGATTTCTAAAACTAGGATTAGAACATAACTTCTATCTCCAACGTTCAAGAATCTCTTACTATTTTTAATCTTTCTACTAACCTGAAGTCGTTGCAACAATTTGCATAGACTTCTGATTTCCAATACCCAGATAGTAGTGTCACAGATAGAGAAATCATAAGGTGTTATCATATAAGTACTTTGTCCAACAATCTTTTACTGATTTCTCTTTCTTGGCCTGTTTGGGTCAAGGGACTCTGCTTGACCAATTTAACCTTACACTCCTTTTGTTAGTTCAAGCTCCTCAGCCCAAGCATGACTCTTTTGCACCTTCTTTTTCTTTTCTTTCACAAAGGATTGTTGTCCCATAGAAGACACATCTTCAGAGATGCAAAAGAACTTCTTTCAACATTTGAAAGATTTCCTCCCACGAGCATCATCGAATTTACAACTAAATTTGTATTCTTCGTTGCTCTCAAAAATACCACATGGTGATACGATCATTTGGCAACTTCTGATAAGTACGTTTGATCGCATCATGTGTGTTAGATGTGAGAACATTAGGTGTTGAATCCATAATCATATATAGGATCCATTCATGCTCTCAAACTATTTATAACTTTCGATATCAATTATTGAAGTTGGATCCTATAAATAAGTCACTGTCAAACAGTGAGTAGAGCAATGTACATCTAGCTATAACTGAAAGGAAAACACAAGATCTTTATGTTTATGAATTGATTAAATTTAAAGACTTGGACTTTAGTCTAAAGGTTCTTCCACTATTTTAGTCGAATTGATAGCCTCTACCTCCAATCCAAAGAATTATCCTAATTTTTTTAGCAGGTATTAGAATCCCACAGACTGCACATGAACCCGACTTTGGTCGATTCACCTATGTACGTCTATAGGTAGGTTCTTAACCAATTATTTTAGTAAATAATATCTAGTAATAAGTTTCACCCCAGGTTTCATTTCAGTAGGTGATGGACCTCCACTAAAAATTTTGGTTAGGTCCAACCATTAACATGATTATACTCAGGAATCTAACTACCAAATGATCAGGCCCGACTTTGACTGGCTAACCTGATCACTCATCAGAGAGACTCAACTAAGTCATCATATTGTGAATGATAATTTCAATAGCAGATGAGCACCAGGCCTTTGGGACTCCAATGATCATCATACTAATGAACCCATTATCACCTATCTTAATGGGAGGCTTTGATTTAGTTATCACCATAACTATCTCATTTTAGGGACCTAATAATTTAAAGGATTTGGTTAATTTAGAGAAGAGATGAGATCAACTAGTAAACCACAATCCTTTCACTGACTTCACCGAGTCATTGAATTGGATCAGGATCATGCTAGTTGAAATGGCACCTAGATCAGTCACACTGATCAACCTTAATGACATGGGTCAACTCGAATCACTTAGTAGTCTAATCAAGACATAATTCACCAAATTGATTAGGTAAGTGAGATCGGTGGGAGAGTTTGCTAAGCTTGCCTTAGACACCATCGAAATGGTCAAGTAAGCCGCTCTTAATTAAAAATCACCAATCAAAATGCCAAACTTACCTTAGACATCAATTGGTTAATTAGTTTCAATTTGACCAGCCTAATGATTCAAGTTCAACCACTGAGCTACAATCAAGATCCATTTGGTCTAATCAAAGACATGGACTTGACCATCTACAATTATTGTATTAGTTCTAGAAAAATCTTGATTTAATCTAATTTAATATTTGATTAGATTTAATTAATTTTTTTACTTGGTCCATTGACTTTGATTCTAACCTTAGGTCTAACTCAATTAAGACGATATGATTTGAGCTAACCCATGCTCCCATATTTTATACAAAGTCATTAGATCTTAAATCATAATTCTAGATCTAATCGATTCTATACCTAATTTTTAATTAAATTTTCACATTAACATGGATTTAGATTTAGATTTGAAATAATTTTAATTTTTTATTTTGTAAATAATTTATAAAAAAATTTATGCAAAGATTTTTTGTTCTGAAACTGGATCGACTCAATCAACATTGAGCTGACTATATTATGAAACTGGGTTAACTCAGTTCAAAACTAGGTCAACTCAGTAATTGTACTAGCATGATTCAAAGAGTTCGAATATGAAAATCTTGCATAATTTTAAAATAAAATCAATCATAAACACCCTTTTAGATTATATCTAAAACTTTTTATGATTCGAGATCTTATTTTTTTCATGATTAAAATAATTTTAATCATATATATTAGATGTTTTATTTTTCATACAACTTTATATCACATACAACAAACCTAGGGTTTCAAGATCTGGAGTTTTGCAGAAAAATAAATTCTTTCTTTTATATTCTTCTTCATAGAATCTAATCATATGGCACCCCTACATGCTATAAGAGCACCCCATCGAATGGGAAGATAGGGCTTTTAAACTTTTTTTACTCCTATGATTGGATGGCCTAGTGATCAACCTAATCCAAGTACTTGCTAATCAGATCATCTAATCTAATCACATATCATATATGCTTGAATTTAGATCTAACCTAAATTATATTAGATCTGATCATAATCTTAGATCACATCTAAATCAGATTATAAATATCACTTGTAATATATAAAATCAGATTTTATCAACAATCAGCACAAATTAGGATAACCTGTTCACTATAAGGGGTAAACCCTACAGCAGGACAATCTTATTTCAGTTTGTGTGATCTACCATTAATTAAGTTCAGATCTAAAATATTACATATCAGATCTAAATAAAATTAAAATTTAGATTTAATATGTATATATAATATGTCATAATGAACCTAGGCTCTGATACCACTGTTGAAAAATATAAGTGATTTCATGCATGTATTTTAAATTTTTTTTGAATAAATTATAGCAGAAAGTAAATAGATTAATCAAATTAATCTTACATGCATATGATTTAATCATCAAATCAACCTACTCTAGGATCTATGACATGATATATTGCATATAAAATCTGAAATAATCACATGATAAAATCTACATGCATGGATGTAAGCAGTAGATTAGATTTACTACTATCTGAGTTCAGAACTCGATACTTGAGCGTGAGTCGACGATCATCATTGCTGAGAGATATGGTAGAGATGATCTTTGCTAATTGTTCATAGCCGCACATGCATCTGACCTCCATGAAAAGTCCACTCGAAGCTCCGATCTGATCGATCTTCTTGGGAGTACTAGGTCGTGCGAAGATCTTCTTCTTAGCTGATCTGGATCATTTTTTTAAATCTCTGAAATCTTTCTAAAGGTTGAAGATGGACTTATGGAGGAGATAAAGAGGTGGAAGAAAAAAATAGAGAAGAAACAACTTTTCCTCTTATTTTTCTCTCTTCCCAAACCTAGGGTCCAAACCCTAGGATTTTTAGATTTTGTGCTAACCCAAAGAGAAGAAGGGTTTTCTCTTCTTCATGCCATGAGTTGATGCCCCAAACCCCTTTAAACGTGAAAGACCTCTCTAGTTTCTTTCTTACATGCACACAAAAGAAAAGCTCCTCTTTTATTTAGCGTGAAAGGAGTTTGGTTAGAAGAGTCCAAGTGATCTTGGACTCTTCATTAGTTGTCGCCATATTCTGACAAATCCCACACCAAAAGAAAAGATGGACGCCTCCTTTCAGATTTCCACCATGAAAACTAATTTCCCATGGTCACAATAACTTTATTTTGTTGCACAAAATAAGCCACTGTTGTGATCCAGGTGGTGTGCCCAAGGCCCAGGGGACCAAGGCTAAGGCCAAGGTCCATCATTCATGAGGGCTTCATGGAGGCTCTAGGGCTAGTTGGGCTGTAGGTTGAAAGGCTGTGGGCCTTTCGGGTTCTTGAGGTCTAGGTTATGTGGGCCTCAAGGGACCAACTCTTTATGGGTCAGGTCTAGGCCCAGGATAGGTGAGATTAGGTCGAGTCATGGGTGTACATGGGCTTGGGTTAACCTAATCTCCCATAGAGTTGGTCAAGGGAGTTTTGGTTTTGGGTCACTTGACCCTGTGTTTATATATACATGCACTGTATAGGTTTGATTAAGCCAAGAAATACAAAAACTCTTTCTCCCAAATCTCTCTCTCTCTTCTCCCTCTCTCTATAGCTATTCTCCATGCCCCAGAAGCAAGAAACCCTAGGGTTTCTTGCCGTCAGGTCCATAGAAGGAAGGAAAAGCAGGGGAGGTGCTAGGGGTTTTGAGCCCCTCCCCCTTTGTGCCGCCAACCATATTGCCTCTCCCTCTCTTGCAGCTACCCAAACATCAGGTCTAGGACTTGAAATCTCTTGCTATGAGGTTCGTACAAGTTTCTCTCAGATCTGGAGTTGATCTGAGGTCGTTTGAGGTGCGGGTGAGATCTCCATCAACAGATCTACAGGAAAGGCTGCAGCAGGACAGATCTGCAAGGTCTGGTTCTATCTATCTTGTTCCCTATCTAGAACTCCCTGATTTAAGATCTATAAATTCAAAGACCTAAGTCAAGGCCTGATCTGGTTAGGTACCAGATCTTGGATTTTTTAGAGTGATCTTAGAGGTGTTCTTCATCTGGAACGAAAGGCTGACGAAGAAGACAGCAACCAATCTGATTTCGTAAAGGGCCTTCGATCGAGTCCAGAAGTCTCCAAATTTGTTCATTGCTAGTTTTGCTGCACCCAAGGTCCATGGGAGGAGCCGGGATCATGCTCCAATAGTTGGTATTAGAGTCCACAGTGGTGAGGAAGTGGTTCCAAGCATGAGAAGTTGAAGATCCCAAGTGCTGAAAATTTTCAGCAAGATACCATCAAGGTATATTCTACACTTCTTGATTTTATATTACTTGTTTGGCTTGGATCCAGTCATGGGCAGCAATATGAAGGTTGATTTTGAGAAGTTTGATGGCAAAAAAAAAATTTTCATGTGAAAAATCTGGGTGGAGGATCTTTTGGTGCAAGCAGATCTGGATCAGGCTTTGGATGAGAAGCCTGAGGGAATGACAGATAGACAGTGGGCATCGTTGGAGAAGAAAGCATGCTCGATGATCAGAGAATGTTTGGTGGATACGGCATTGTATTCAGTGCTGGAAGAAAAGACCCCAAAGGGCCTTTGGTCGAAGTTGCACACCATGTATATGGGGAAGAATATGTGCAACAAGCTAATGCTGAAGAAGAGGTTGTACAGTCTTCGGATGCAAGAGGGATCTGATGTGATTGACCACATTCAGAGGTTCGACCAGTTGTGCACGGAGTTGATGAATATCGGGGTGAAGCTGGATGAGGAGGACAAGTCCCTGTTGCTTTTGTGTTCGCTGCCAGGATCATATGACTCTTTGGTGACTACACTGCTCTACGGCAAGGAGACTCTAGAATATGAGGACATGGCCTCGGTGCTGAGGTCTAATGAGCAAAGAAAAAAGTTGACCAGAGATCGGGCTCCTCAAGAGGGTTTGGCAGTAGGGGAGAGGACAGGTAGAGGCAGAGGCAGAAGCAAGTCCAGGGGGTGGTTCAAGTCCAGGAAGGGAAAGAAAGAGATGAAATGCTTCAACTGCAACGAGTTCGGGCACTTCAAGCGAGAATGTCCACTATGGAAGAGCAAGAAGGGAGAAAGAAGTGGCTCAGAATCAGTGAGTGCAGTTGCTGGGCAGCAGGTGGAGGATGATCTACTTGTGGTATCAGATGGTCACAGGCATTACATAGAGGAGTGGACACTAGACTCTGCGTGCTCACATCACTACACACCACACAGGTCTTGGTTTGCGACATACACCAAGACAGATGAGGGATCAGTGACTCTAGGCGATAATCATCCTTGCAAGGTGGCTGGGATAGGGACAGTCAGGGTGAGGATGTTTGATGGGATTGTGAGGACATTGACAAATGTAAAGCACGTCCCGGAGCTGGAAAAGAATTTGGTGTCACTAGGCTACTTGGAGCGTAGTGGATACAGCTTCAGCAGTAGGGCTAGAAGCGGAGTATTAAACATCTCCAATGGAGCTATGGTAGTGATGAGAGGCAGGAGGTTGGACAATAACCTCTATCGCATGGAGGGATCTGTGGTGACCGGAGAGTCTGATGTAGCAGCTACAGCACAGGACCAGTAGGGGGCTTACAGGATGTGGCACTACTGCCTAGGCCACATGGGTGACAAGGGGCTGAGGGAGTTGAGCAGGAGAGGACTCATCTCTGATCTAGAGGATGGTGCTGTAGGGGAGATCTATGAGCCTTGCCAGATGGGAAAGCAGAGAAGAGTTCAGTTCAACATCAGTATAACCCACAGTGCAGCCCCTCTGGAGTTAGAACACATGGATGTGTGGGGACCAGCCCCAATTTCAGCTAGGAATGGGGCCAGATACTTCATGATCCTGATTGATGATTTCTCAAGAAAACTCTGGATTTACCTCATGAGAGAGAAGTCAGAGGTCTTCACCAAGTTCAAGATCTGGAGAGCTGAGGTGGAGAAGGAGCAAGGGAGGAGCGTGAAGTGTCTGAGGTCAGATAATGACGGGGAGTACACCAGTAGAGAGTTTCAGGACTACTGTGAGGAGTGTGGGATCAGGAGACACTTCTTAGTTAAGGAGACTCCACAGCAGAATGGGGTGGCCGAGAGGATTAACAGAACACTTCTGGAAAAGGCACGATGCATGAGGCTGCAGACAGGGCTTCAAAAGGCATTCTGGGTTGACACAGTTGACACAGCGGGTTACTTGGTCAATCGATCACCTCACACCAGGTTGGATGGCAAGCTTCCAGAGGAGGTGTGGTCTGGGAGGATAGTTGGGCTGGGCCATCTACAGATATTTGGGTGCACGACCTATGTGCACATTGAAGCTGGTGAGCGGAGCAAGCTAGACGCCAGATCACGCAAGATGGTGTTTCTAGGCTATCCGCGAAGAGTTAAGGGATACAGGCTGTGGGATCCCTTGGAAAAGAAGGTCATCATTAGTCAGGATGTGACTTTTGATGAGGAGTCAGTCCTACAGAGGTGAGCAGGCATGGAGGAGCAGCAGGAGCAGGAGGAGGTCCAGCAGGGCACTGCTGGACAGCTTACCTCTTTGATTTTGCCTCTTGCAGGTACTACTGGAGGACATGATATTTAGGTGGAGAACCTATCTAATATGTCTCCATAGGTGGAGAGGACTCAGATGGATGATCGAGGTGGAGAGGTCCAGGAGGAGCGAGCTGGATCGAGGACTGATATCGATGTTGTCCTACACAAGCCCAAGAGGACCATCAGGCAATCGGACCAATATGGCTTCGAAGAGACACTGTCATATGCCCTGGTGATAGAGAATGGAGACCCATATATGTATCAGGAGGCTATTGAGAGTCAGGACAGAGAGCGATGGGTCCAGACGATGTCCGAGGAGATGTAGTCTCTCCACCAGAACCAGACATGGTGATTGGTGCAGTTGCCACAGGGGAAGAGGCCCATTGGTTGCAAATGGGTCTACAGTCGCAAGGAAGGGCCTTCAGAGCAAGGAGGTATCAGATTCAAGACGAGATTAGTGGCCAAGGGATACTCCCAGAAGGAAGGCATCGACTTCAGCGAGGTCTTCTCTCCCATCGTCACATACTTCCATCAGAGTGTTGCTGAGTATTGTAGCAGCTCAGGATTTAGAGCTGGAGCAGATGGATGTCAAGACGGTGTTCCTCCATGGGCATTTGGAGGAAAGGATTTACATGGAGCAGCCACCCCATTTTAGGGATCCAGGATTAGAGGGAAAGGTTTGTTTGTTGCAGAAGTCGCTGTACGGACTGAAGCAGTCATCATGGCAATGGTACAAGTGGTTCGACTCCTATATGCGCAGCATTGGACTTTCCAGGTGCGAGTTTGATCCCTGTGTTTATGTTTAGTCTCTTGAGGATGGTTCTAGGGTGTTCCTACTCTTGTATGTGGATGACATGCTTATAGCATGCAAGAGTAGGAAGGGTGTGTTGGATCTGAAGGCATCCTTATCTTGAGAGTTTGAGATGAAGGATTTGGGCCCTGCAAGGAAGATCCTAGGCATGGAGATTTTCAGAGACCGAGCCCGGAGGGTGCTGCATCTATCTCAGGAGGGCTACATATAGAAGGTCTTAGAGAAGTTCGGGATGATGGGAGCAAAGCTGGTGGAGCTGCCACTTGCCGGTCACTTCAGACTCTCGAAGACCATGGCGCCACAGATTGAGGTGGAGGCTCAGGAGATGGAGATGATTCCTTATGCTTCAGGAGTTGGGAGCTTGATGTATGCGATGGTCTGTTGTAGGCCAGACATCGCTCATGCAGTGAGTCAGATTAGCAGGTTAATGGCACAGCCTGGCAGGGAGCACTGGAGAGCTCTGAAGTGGATATTCAGATACCTGGCGGGTTCAGTTGGAGTTGGCATCTGCTACGAACAGCGAGGAGGTGCAATGGGATATTCTGACATGTCCAAGGAGGCTCAGGGGCTGATTGGTGGTTATGTAGATGCAGACTTCGATAGAGATGTGGATACTCGGAGGTCTACGACAGGCTTCATCTTTAGCTTGTATGGAGGTCCTATTTCTTGAAGATCGAGTCTGCAGCCTATCACGGCCCTATCCACTACAGAGGTGGAGTACATCGGGCTGACAGAAGCAGCTAAGGAGGCAATTTGACTGAAGGGTTTGTTGACGGAGATGGGCCTTACTCAGGAGGCCATTAGAGTGCACTGTGACAGCTAGAGTGCACTTCTATTAGCACAGAACTCAGTCTATCATGCAAGGACAAAGCACATCGATATTCAGTATCATCGGATCAGAGAGCTTGTGGAGGATGGCAAGGTGGAGCTGGTAAAGGTACACACCAAGGAGAACCCAGCTGATGCACTTACGAAGGTACTTCCACGGGACACTTTCAGAGATGTGTTGAGCTGATTCGACTGATGGATAGAGTGGAGCTGGTTGAGGCCTTGGGATACCAAGGTGGGGATTGTTGTGATCCAGGTGGTGTGCCCAAGGCCCAGGGGACCAAGGCTAAGGCCAAGGTCCATCATTCATGAGGGCTTCATGGAGGCTCTAGGGCTAGTTGGGCCCTAGGTTGAAAGGCTGTGGGCCTTTCGGGTTCTTGAGGTCTAGGTTATGTGGGCCTCAAGGGACCAACTCTTTATGAGCCAGGTCTGGACTTAGGATAGGTGAGATTAGATCGAGTTATGGGTGTACATGGGCTTGGGTTAACCTAATCTCCATAGAGTTGGTCAAGGGAGTTTTGGGTTTGGATCACTTGACCCTGTGTTTATATATACATGCACTGTATAGGTTTGATTAAGCCAAGGAATACAAAAACTCTTTCTCCCAAGTCTCTCTCTCTCTTCTCCCTCTCTCTCCAGCTATTCTCCACACCCCAAGAGCAAGAAACCCTAGGGTTTCTTGCCGTCAGGTCCATAGAAGGCAGGAAAAGCAGGGGAGGCACTAGGGGTTTTGAGCCCCTCCCCCTTTGTGCTGCCAACCATATTGCCTCTTCCTCTCTTGAAGCCATCCAAATATCAGGTCCAAGACTTAGAATCTCTTGCTATGAGGTTGGTACAAGTTTCTCTCAAATCTGGAGTTGATCTGAGGTCGTTTGAGGCGCGGGTGAGATCTCCATCAACAGATCTACAGGAAAGGCTGCAGCAGGACAGATCTGCAAGGTCTGGTTCTATCTACCTTCTTTCCTATCTAGAATACTCTGATTTGAGATCTACAAATTGAAAGACCTCGGTCCAGGCCTGATCTGATTGGGTACCAGATCTTGGATTTTTTAGAGGTGATCTTAGAGGCGTTCTTCATCTGGAACAAAAGGCTGACAAAGAAGACAGCAACCAGTCTGATTTTGTAAAGGGCCTTCGATCGAGTCCAGAAGTCTTTAGATTTATTCGTTGCTGGTTCTGCTGAACCCAAGATCTATGGGAGGAGCCAGGATCATGCTCCAATAGCCACATATGGAAGAAATAAGGATGAGATCAAAATCTCATCAAGATAAGGAATGTTGTTACAAATCAAATTCAAAACGTTCCAAACTTAATCCAATCCATAAGGGGCAATGAAGGGGTGCATGAGAAAGAGGGGAGGCACACATATTCTTCATGCTAAAACCAAATTAGCATGGAGAAGGAGGGGCTTCATATTGGTGGTGCATAAAGGAGATATGAGAGAGAGTCCCAGTCCAATGGGACTCTCCTTAATTGGTTCAATTTGATCGCAATCAAATCAGATTTGATTATGCCCAATAAGAAGAGGTAACCCAATCATATTAGAAGCTCAAACTTCTTATTAAGATCCTAGATCAATTAAAAATTAACTGAACTCAAGTCCTAGTCAAATCAGGATCAATTCTCCCTTAGCGATTAGGTCATCTCATAACCTAATCAGGTCAAACCTAATTGAATCTAATTCAATTAAATTTTACTTAATTCTCTTTAGTCAATCAAATTGAGCTAATCAGTAATTTAATTATTAATTAATTTTTTATTAATTTATTAATATTTAGTGAATAAATTTATTATAATTTTTGTATAAGGTTAATCATCAATCGAATTGATGATTAAGCCCTTAAATGATTCTCAATTGTTGATCAGCCATATGATCAGTCAGATATTTTTTTTGAGTGTGATCTCATAGGTTCGAATCTAAGTCGGTAGCATAAAAATAGATTTTTGAACCAATTGATGTAACCATCTAGCAATTGCGACCTGATGTCCGGATAGGTCAAATAATGGCGAAGCAACATTTAGAACTGACTGGCATATGGTTACCGTATAATTTATCCCTTTGACCCTAATATTCAAGAATATTTAGGATTTAACTATTAATCTCAGATAAGTTATCCACATTGTATTTCAATCTTTCAAATCTATCACATGGATTATCTGAGTCCGGATTTTATTAAATTGAAATATATTGATACATTAACTCTTACTAATTTGGAGGGGTCAATCCCATCTTAACTCATGCACCGACTTAACAAGTACTTGACTGCATCCGAAAACCTTTCATCACTGAATTTAAAACTCAATTAGTCTGACATCAAAGTATAGTGAGTTGCTTGCAAGTCACCATGGTGATCTCAGGTCGGTGGGACACTTATACCCATGCCCTTCGTGAGCTACCCTTAACAGCAAAGTGCTCCACAGTTGGTCACATTCAGTGATGATGTACTCTTATATCTCACCTACATGTCATATTAGTATTTTCATACTATTTGATTATGAAGACAACTAAAGCATATGGCACACAATGACCTACACTTGATATCACTATCATTCTAGTAATAGCGTATAATTTGATCGCGAACCAATTTAAGGATTACATGATAAATCTTTTTTTATCGATCAAAGTAATCCTAAAGACTTCATAACAACACAGGAGTTCGTTAGAAGATATAATTTTGTGATAAAAAAAGTCAAATAACTTTTATTAATTATTAATTTATATATATTTATAATTAGCACAATCATCAAATGATTGGCTTTAGGATACATTTTCTAATAGTATTCGTGTATGATGTGAAACCGCCACTCTATGTGCTTGAATTTTTGGTGAGACCTGGGCTCCTTAGTGAGGGCTATGGTGCCATTATTATCATAGTGCAATGCAATGGCATCTGATGGCATCACATCTAGCTCTACAACAAACTTCTTGAACTAAAAGGCTTCCTTAGCAGCTTCAGAGGTGGCGATGCACTCGACTTTCATGGTCGAATCTACAATGATCGACTGTTTGGAACTCTTTCAGCTAACCGTACTACTATTACACAAAAAGATAAACCCCAATGTAGGCTTTCTATCATCGACATTAGCCATAAAGTCTGAATCGATGTATTCCTTAACTTTCAGCTCCGATCCTCCGTCAAAGACCAACATCAAATCCTTAGTCCTTTACAAATACTTAAGGATATTTTTAATAGGAATCCAGTGTTCTTTATTTGGATTCACCTAATATCTATTCGTGACACTCACAGTAAGTACTATATCAGGGTGTGTACATAACATGGCATACATGAGGCAAAAAGAATATGCCCTACAAACCAATCAAAATTTGTATTTTGATGAGTTTTCCTTGTAATCTTCTATACTCATATATTGACTCTTTATAAATAATAAAAGATATTTTTCATCATATACTGTATCTTGCTTTTGTAATGATTATGATGAACTTCATAAATCATTGCAATGGGTTTAGGATTATGATGAGATCATACTTATGAGACTTAAAATTTTAAAAATTCTGATTTAGAATAATCTTAGTCATAGGAGCATTGAGTAGGGGATCAATGTTTCAAATAGACTAGCACTTCTTATGTATGCTCGATGGAGAGGGTGGCTGATCTCAAAAGCCACTTATGTGAGACACTAATACAAAGAAGTGGATGCTCATTAAAGAATGAGTTCACTGAATTGATCCGACTTAAGAAATATCTTATGAAATTTAACTTACCTATCAAGAGATGTTTTCTTATAGTGAGAGTTGTGCATATAATCTTTTGACCTGAGACTATCATAGAACCTTATATACATGAATCTATATTTTGGTTCATACTCATTCATGACTTAGTCATGTACGAGGTGTTCTGGATATGGTGGAATGTGTATGGAGATTGTGAGTAGGTCAACATGGAATCGATCTCTCCTGGTAAGAGGAGATCGCATTCTACTTGCTCTGATCAATTGATGATTCAGGAAGCCTTTGATCAAAGTAGAATGAAAATTAGAAAGAGTTTCTAATATTTCATTAATCAAATCATCATTTAAGATTGAGAGAAATATGAATATGATATTGAATTTGACATCATTCCATATCCAGAGTCATATTCGGGATGCAGGGAGATCGAAGGATCGAATTGCATGATAACTTTCCACTGGAGGGTATTTTTAGTATTTTATTAAAATTTTATATCTTTTAGATAGACATGATACATTGCTAAACATCAATTTTATCTTATGAATTTGATCGAATTAAAGAGTTTAATTCGATCATCAATTAGAAAAAGTTCTAATTATTGAAATCAGGTTAGCTCGATTGGATCTAGATTGGTTAGATTAAATTCTAATCAAATCAGATCGACTTATACTCAAACTTACTACTGACTAGATGTGAAACCCAATGGGTTACACACAAAGAAAATTGATCAGGTATCTAATTGGATTAGATCATGTTTGCAAAATAGACATGCTAGCACATGTTGGCAAAACTAGCTCCTTGTTTCAAATTAGGTTCAAAATTAATTTCAGATTGGGCTAATTAAAGCTAAATTAATTTAAACTAATTTTGGATTTGAGTTGGATCAGCCCTTGGCTATATGTACGAAAAATTTAGAGCCAAGAAACTATGTCCCCACACGTCAAGAATTTTTCTTACGTGTGGATGCAGTCTTTGTGAGTAGAAACAGGTTTCACGTCCTATGAGATGGGATGCCCCTTCCTCGAGCTTATCCAATGTTCCACGATAATTTTTTTTTTTTTTTTTATGATTTTTGACTTTATTGTGAGTGCAAAGAATCCTTCTGAGATTAAAACACCTTCAATTTAATCATGAAAATTGGCTGAAGTTGAAAATCCTACCAGTCTGATCCATGTGCCTAACCAAGAGTCCAATTTGTGAAGGACTCTAATCCAAGTGTCACGCCACATTTTAATTTTAGATATTTTTCATGCCATCATCAAGTTATCACCTTCATTTTGATCCATTCGATGGCCAAAAGTAACTGATGGGTGGTGGAGAAAAATTGCACCATTGGAAGCTGAATGACGCATCGGAGAATCATCGAGAAATATTCTGAAGAGTCCTTCTGCGCAAAGCATCTCTTGAATTTTTTTTTGATGATTGCCATGTATCAAAACCTTCTAGATGGGTGCAAGAATTCATTAGGGGGTGTGATATTTTTTGATGGATGCGAGATGGTGCATGGAGTGGGTGCGAATCATTCCCGAAGGCACCCCGTCGCTAAGTATTTAAAAGGGGTTGCATCAGAGATTTGATTCATTCAGAAAATTGCTCCTATCTTTTCTTTCTTACACACTCTTTCTATTGTCTAATTAGTCTCTTTCTTCTCTTGTTAGGACAAGTCCAAAAATAGTAAGGACAAGTTCGATTTTAGGACAAGAGCCTAGGAAGAGAATTAAGGAAGATAAAGAGAGAAGAAAGGTAGGGATAAGAAGGCTAGGAGAAGAGAAAGAGAGTCTTGAGGTCCTGGTGCCCAAGAAAATTCTCAGAGTGAGAATTTTGAAGGAGGAATCATCTCAAGGGGTTGGTGTCTTGGTCATAGCCCTGTGTGGATTACCGTTGGAGGGCGAACATTTGGGCGTCTGGTGGAGGTTCTGCCAGAATTTGGATTAAGCACTGCAGGTATTCTTCTATAGCTTGAATTTAATTTTAAATATATATTATATATGATTATTAATCATCAAGAAGATGCTAGTTTATGGGTTTAATATTTAAGATTTTATAATTTAAAAATTTTAAAATCTATTATGCTTTCACTGTGCATGTCCACCCTGAAACCCTACAGTGCTATCAGAGCCGGCCTTGTTTGGTTCAATCATATATACATAATGTTTATGTGATGCATATTATGATTCATGCTATAAGATGAATTATGTTATGTAATTATGCTTTCATATGATGATATGAAATGATGCATATATGATCCACCACTTCATCATCCTGACATAAAGTTGTCCTTGCATAACGGGATTATGCTGCAAGGTTGTCCTAGGATAATGAAAGTCCATATGTTATACATACACATATAGGATATTTTAATACTGATATATATTAGCATAAATTAGCATTATATAGTTAGAATATACATGAGATCAAATAAAAGTCCTCATTAAAAATTATATTAAGTTACAGTGATATGCAACTAGGGGTTAACCAAATTTTGATCAATTGATCAATTGGTGTCTAAGAAAGTGCTACGTGTGGTTCTTTAATTGATTTCATTGTCTGACCTGATTAATTGATTGGTGTCTAAGAAAAACAATGGAGGGACCCCCACCTTACTTACCTAGCCAATTTGATTAAGCGATCTTGATATTGAAAAACTCTAATGTTGAAAATACTACTAGGGGCCTTCCTTCATGCTAGGTTAATGTTACATCATAAACTATAGCTAGTTTGTTGTGTTACCACAAGGCTTTTCATAAGGATTAATATAACATAAGCCTGGTGCATAGAAGATGCTTACGATAATTTTGGATGTACTGCTTTGTTGTGTTAACATAAGGATAGTTATATTCAAATTTGACTGTATTGAAATGAAGGATCTTACTTAACTAAAATATTATAGCTTGTTGTGTTAACACAAGACTAATAATATTTTAGAGGCCAAGATATGATATTGAAAATTGCATGAGATGTAATTGAAAAGAGTTTCCTACCTATGAACTCATAAGAGCTTGTTGTGTTAACATAAGATCATTATGAGGGATTAGGATCTCAATCTCACTAAGATAAATATGTAATATGTCTCGTTCATCATAATAGTGAGTTATGATGTTCGATAAAATAATGAAAGGTATAATTAAATCTAAAGACCTTATTTAATTGTGTGAGTTAATATGAGTTGTTTGGTTATGTAATATTCTTTAATTATTGTAGATTAAATTCTACAAATGACATCTTCACTATCATTGTGAGGAATTTTAGATTCCAACAAGTTGACCGATTCCAATTATGTGGACTGATTGAAAAATTTAAAAATCATACTCACTCAGGAGAAGCTCTCCTATATTCTTGATATCCCCAAACCACAAGAGGTTGAGGATGATGCCACAAAGGAGGAGGTATCCACATACAGGATGTGGAAGAATGACAGTTTGACTGTCAAGTGCATCATATTGGCCTCTATGAGCAATGAATTACAAAGGCAGTATGAGAGCATGGATACTCAATCCATACTCCTCAATCTTAAAGAGTTGTATGGAGAACAGAGTAGGACTGCTAGATATAAGATATCTAAGTAGTTATTCTATGCTAGAATGACTGAGGGATCATCCGTACAAGATCATGTCCTGAAGATCATTGATCTGATCACCAGATTGGGTCAACTAGATTTTGTGATGGATAGAGAATTAAGTCAGGATTTGATCCTGCAATCTCTCCTTAAGTTATTTGTTCAGTTGTTGTGAATTATCACATGAACAAACTACAAACTGAATACCTCCTTACCTGAGTTGTTAAATATGCTTAAAACAGCTGAGAGTCACATAAAGAAACAAAAGACTTCACTTCTTCTTGTGGGTAAAATCTCTAAGAAGAAGTCAGATTTTAAGGGTTCAAAGAAAGCATTGAACCTTAAGGATGGCAAGATGAAGAAGAAGGGGAAGAAAGTCTCCGAAGAGGGTACCTGCTTTCACTGCGGCAAGGCAGGACATTGGAAAAGAAATTGTAAGTTATATCTTGCAACTGTAAAGGCTAGTGCAAGCGACGCACCAAAAGGTATATATGAGATATGTAAAATTTTGTCATTAAGCTCTTCCAATTCAAACTCTTGGGTATTGGATACCACCTGTGATTCTCATATCTGCAAGTCATTGCAGGGGCTGTAGAATATTAGAGTGCTGAAGAAGGGTGACTTCGAGCTCTGCAGTGCTGGAGGAGAGTCCATCCAAGCAGAGGTTGTAGGGACATATATGTTGAAGTTACCTTCTGGAAAGATCTCAGAGTTAGAAAACTGTTATTATATGCCTAAGATCATTAGAAATATTATTTCTATACGATTGCTATTGCAATAAGATTATGAAATTAATGGAAAGAGCAATAGTTGCTTAATTTCTTTTTTTAATGAAATTTTTTGTCATGGCATTGTCAATAATGGTCTTCTAATTCTATCCAATGACAATATTTTTCATATTGATGAAAGCAAAAAGTGAAAGAGAGAAGAGATGAATAATACTTTACTTTGATATTATCGACTTGGTCATATAAGTGAGACAAGGATTAATAAGTTATACAAAGAAAAGTTCTTTGATCCCTATGATTATAAATCATTAGGTACTTATGAATCTTGTCTTATAAAAAAAATGACTAAGACTCCATTTAGTGAAACATGAAAAAAGAATAAGTGAGTTATTAGGACTTGTACATACTGATGTATGTGGTCCTATGACAATAGAAGTCAAAGGAGGATACTCTTATTTTATAATATTTACTGATGATTTATCTAGGTTTAGATATGTGTATCTTATGAAACATAAATTTGAAGCCTTTGATAAATTTAAAGAGTATCAAAGTATGGTCGAGAAACAAACTAAAAAAAATATTAAAATCTTTCGATCTAATTGAGGAGGAGAATACTTATCCAATAAGTTTTAGATCATCTTAAAGAAAATAGAATTTTCTTTGAATGGACCCCTCCTTTTACACCACAACTAAATGGTGTAGCAAAAAAAAAGAATCATACTTTATTAGATATAGTGCGGTCTATGATGTGCCTTATAGACTTGCCTATTTTCTTTTGAAAATATACTCTAGAAACTGTTGTCTATATCCTGAACAAAGTAGCTTCAAAATCTATGTCAAGCACTCCATATGAGATATGGAGAGGAAAGAAGCCTAATCTTAAGTATCTTAAGATATGGGGCTATCCAGCTTATGTTAAAAGAAACTTTGGACATAAGCTGAGTGCTAGGATAGATAAATGCTTATTTATAGGTTATCCTAAAGAGAGTATAGGTATCTCTTTTACCATCCTACTGAACAAAAGGTGTTTGTCAGTAAATATGCCACTTTTATAAAAAAAGAATTTATCCTAGAAAGAGGTAGTGGGAAGAAAATTAAACTTGGAGAAGTTGAAGACCTACAAATGCAAGCACAAGATGATCCTCAACCAAAAATATCCATTAATAAAGCAACCACAAAATACACCTCCTCTCCAAAGGTCGGATAGAGTGTGAAATGCACCTATAAGGTATGGGTTCGTTATTGAGAATAATGAAGCCCACATCATTGAGAATGATGACCCTTTGACCTATACGAAAGCCATCATGAGTAGGGACTCAGATAAATGGCTAGAGGTTATGAAATTCGAAATGGACTCTATGTACTCCAACCAAGTATGGACTTTGGTTGATGAACCAGAGGGTGTGACCCCTATTGGATGCAAATGGATCTATAAGAAAAAGATTGGAACAGATGGCCAAGTTGAAACCTATAAAGTTAGATTGGTGGATAAAGGTTTCAGACAAAAATAGGATATTGATTATGATGAAATATTTTCACCTGTTGTCATGCTCAAATCTATATGGATTATGCTTACAATAGTAGCATACCATGATTATGAGATTTGGCAAATGGATGTGAAGACCGCTTTCCTCAATGGTTATCTTGAGGAAGAGATTTACATGTCTCAGCCAGAAGGATTTGTCTTAAAAGGGAGAGCAAATCAGGTATGCAAGCTTAAGAAATTTATTTATGGATTAAAGCAGGCCTCGAGGAGTTGGAACATCTACTTTGATATTACAGTCAAAGAGTTTGGCTTGATCAAAAATGTGGATGAACCTTGTGTATACAAGAAGACTAGTGGGAGTGCCATTATCTTCTTAGTTTTATATGTGGATGACATACTTCTCATTGAGAATGATGTCCCAATATTACAATCGGTCAAGACATGGCTATCAAGTAAGTTTTTCATGAAAGATTTGGGCGAAGCATCCTATATACTAGGTATAAAGATCTATAGGGATAGATCTAAGAGGATGTTAGGCTTGTCCCAATCCAAGTACATAGACTTAGTGCTAAAAAGGTTTAGCATGGATGGGAGTAAAGAGGTTACTTACCCATGAGTCAAGGCATACATCTCTCTAAAAGGATGTCTCCTAAAATATCGAAAGAGAGAAATAGAATAAGTTCTATTTCCTATGCTTCGGTAGTAGGATCGATCATATATGCTATGCTATGTACTAGACCTGATGTTGCCTATGTCTTAGGCATAGTTAGTAGATTTTAGGCTGATCCAGGAGAGGATCATTCGAAAGTAGTAAAAAATATTCTTAAGTACTTGAAAAGGACTAAAAATATTTTTCTGATATATGGAGGATTTGATCTAAAACTAGAAGGTTATTCTGACTTTAATTTCTAATCTGACCCTGATGATAGCAAATCCACTTCAAGATATGTCTTTATTCTTAATGGTGGAGCTGTTAGTTGAAAAAGTTTCAAGCAGCAGACTGTAGCTGACTCAACCACTAAGGCAGAGTACATAGCTGCAAGTGAAGCCGTCAAGGAAGCTGTCTGGATGAAGAAGTTCATCACTAAATTGTTGAAAAAGGTGAGGGTTTCATGCATGAATTTTAAAATATTTTTAAAATATAACGCAGCGGAACATGTAAATTAAATAATTTAATCAATAAATGCATGTAATCAAATTATTAAACTCTACAATTAGGACCTATAACATGTCATATTGTATTTATAAATCAAAAAAATAAAAACTTTGGTATTGATCAAATCAATACCCTAGATCTAAAACAGTTTTAGATCTAAAACCTAGATCACATCTAGGTAAGAGGAGATTAGATCTCTTACCTTCATGCAGGTTGAGAAATCCATGGTTGTTTTTTTTTGTTGCCTTTGGAGCCGCACATGCGTCTGGCCTCTACAGGTGATTCACACGAGGCTGCAACAGAATCGGAGGTTCATCGAACGAAGATCCGCTCGAAGTGCTAGCTTCTTGCGGATCTCTCCGGATGGTTAATCTAAAAAATATTCTTTAAATCTCTTGGATATTCCAAGAGATGAAGAATATGAGGAGGAATGAGGGAGAAGTCAAACCTTTGACCTCTCTAAAATCAGAAATAATATGTAATAGAAAAGGGTCCTAAGAGAAGACAGATCTTCTCTTTCAGTACATCAACGATTGATGTCCTGAGAACATCTCTATGCTAGGACATGAGGAGACCTTCTCCTCTAGATATTTTCTAAACTTTTAGATCTTATGATATCTAATTTTTCTCCTAGAAAAATCTCATGATTTATGGAGAAGAAGGGTGCTAAAAGAAACCTTAAGAGAAGACCTTATTTTCTTCTTCTTCTCTCATCAGAACATGATCAAATCATATCCTAAATTAGATCACCATGCTCCAACTCATTGGAGCACAGATCCACCATGCCATCCCTCTTTCTCTCTTAGATTTTATCACATAAAAATATAAAATAAAGAGAGAATAATCTGAAAAGAAAATAATAAGAGAAAACAATCTTCTCTCTTACCTTTTTGTTTCTACAAGACATCAACTTTTGATCTCTTGATTGAAGACTCTACTCCAAGGATATTGGCACCTCAAACCACCCATGCCATCCTCTTTCTTTTCTACCTTTTCTATCAAAAAACTATAGATTTTAGACTCCTTATATTTATCATATGGGGCGGCAACTTTATATAAGGAAAACTAGGTCATAAGACCTAGTCTAACAAGGAGTCCATGGGGCGTCCAACTCTTGGATGCCCCTTCCCTTATCTAATTCATGGAGAGCATGAAATCAAGCATAAAAGGGGTGAAAAAATGAAAGGATAGGCTTGGAAAAAGTTGGCGCAAGAGAGGAGAGAAGAGTTCTTGTGAAGAGGGACTTTTTCAAAAAGGAAATAAACCCAAACCACTTTCCATAATAAACTAAATCACTTTCCATATTGAACCAAATCAAATCTGATTCAAATCTCTAGAATAAGTGGTCTGAGATCACTTTTCTTAGATGTGGATATCATACAAAAATATCTGAAAATTAATTAGTGGGCGTGGGCTTTCTTAGTTGGTGCAAGAGAAGAGATGGAATCCTAGTCTAACTAGGATTCTTATGTAGACTAGGTTAAGTTCTTTAAACCCAATCCAAATTAATTATAATCTAATTAATGGTAATCCTAGTCTAACTAAGAGTCCAATTAAATCAGATTAAACCATATTTAATTCTGATTTAAATCCTAACTTAATTAAGAATTAGGTGCATACAAGTCCTAGTCGAATAGGGACTTGTTCTCCCTTGCAACTGGCTTATCCAATAAATCAATTAGACTCAATCCAATTAAATTCAAACTAATTCTAATTGAATCAAATTCAATTAGACTTGATCTCAGCCTAATTGCTCAATCAGATTGAGCCAATTAGCAATCCAATTGCTAATCGATCCTCCTGTAACACTTGCATTAGGTCAAACATCAATCACATTGATCGTTTAACCTTAGAATGATTTTCAATAATCGATTAACCATTTGATTAGGTTACAATCTCTTATGTGTGTGATCCTATAGGTTTGAACCTAAGTCGGTAGCACAGGAACCAATTCTTGTACCAGTTGAAGTAACCATCTAGCAATGATTTTCGATGTCCAGATAGGTCGAATATATGCAAAGCAACATTCAAAGAACTCTGACCTATGGTTACCATATAATTCATCCTTTTGACCAATAACGCTCAAAATGACTTTGAGTATGCTGTCAACACTCATACAAATCATCTCTATTGTGTCTCAAAATTTTGCAAATCTCGTGACTCCTCATGAGGATTACCCAGGCCTAAATTTTGCTAAATTGAAACACAGTAAGACATTCTCTTCTTGAAGTTAATCAGGAGTAGTCAATCCCATCTTGACTCACACACCGACTTCACAAGTACTTGACTGTACCCAAAAATCTTTCGAACCTATATTAAAAATACAGGCAGTCCAGCACCAAAGCACAGTGAGTTACTTGCAAGTCACCGTGGTGATCTCAGGTCGGAGGGACACTTATACCCATTGGCTTTGGCTAGCTACTTTTGACAGTAGAGTGTTACATTGGTCACGTTCAGTGTAGATGTACTTCTACATCTCACCTGGATGCCATACCAGTGTCTCCACACCACTTGGTTACGAGGACAACCAACGCATATGGCATACAGTGACCTACACTTGATAAGTTATCATCCTTGTTAATAACTTATCATTTGGTCGTGAACAATTTAAGAACCATCCGATAAATCCTCCTTTATCGATTGATTATGGTTCTAAGGATTTCATCATAATTTAGGAGTTTTTTTAAGGAAGATAGAACTTTTTTGATGAACCTGCCAAATAACTATTATTATTAGATAATTCATATACTAATTTCAATCATCTACCACTTAAATGATTGACTTTAAGACATATTTTTCAACAACTTCCACTTGTACTAAAGCCAATCAGAATGATATCAAATATCCTATCTTCCACTTGAGTTCATAGAACTTCTTAGTTTCGAGGCCTTAGTAAATGGGTCGATCAAGTTCTCTTTTTTCATCGATCTTCCAAAGATCGATGTCACCCTGATCTAAAATCAAAAATGATAGCAATACAGAATATGCTAGTACTTTAGTTCTTTAGCCAGATTTATGGCTCCAGTGCTATGATAGGACTGAACCATCGATGGAGGGTGCCACTCCCAACCTGCTAATGAAACTCAGCAACTACACAGCTTACATGGCAGCATCATATGCTACGATATACTCTACATCACTAACTTAGTAGGCTAAAGTATCCTGCTTGTAACTTTTCCAGTAGTTTGCTCCTACAATTAGGGTATGATCCGATACTTTCTTGTTGTCATCTTGATCTGACTGAAATTAAAATATCCATATGTTTAAAGTCAGTATTTCCATATTTGAGTCATTGGACCTTAGTATTTTCTAAATACTTAAGGATTGTCAATACAATCTTCCAGTAGTTCTTACTTAGATCAGACTGGTATCTACTCACTACCATTAGTGAGTATACCATATCTAGTCTTGAACATGAAGAAATTAGATGACAACCAAACCTTTATTCTTTGCAATGCTGGAATGCCATTCCCGATTAAGAGAATTTCATCCACAGACAAACAAGGAATAACACTACAGAACATTTTGCCCACTTATAAATGCAGGGTTATTCTTTGTTCATAACAAAGACTTATGTTCAAAACGTATGTTCCAACTCTGGGATAATAGCAAAACAGGCTTTATAGGTCTCCACCTTCCCGTCTGCGCTACTCTGATCCTTTTGAAAAATCCATTCACACCCAATGAGTTTTATCCCTTCAGGTGAATCATCTAGTGTCCATACACTATTGATTTTCATGGACTTCAATTTGGATTTAATGGCTCCAAGCCACTTCTCAGAGTTAGACTACGGCATTGCATCCCTATAGGTGATTGGATCCTTGTTAATCTCATCAAGCTCAACAGGATCGCCATCCCAGACCTAGACACTGAAGTGTCTATCCGGCTAATGCGGTACTCTACCAGATCTCCTTAAAGGTGTTACTTTAATGGGCTTCAAGTTTGATCTAATCAAATCCAATTCTATAGGTTTACTAGATTATGTCGGTTTAGTTTCTACCAGTCAAACTTTCAAGTTTAACTTGATAGGCATCAGTTTCTTCTCTAAGGAACTTCTTTCCAAAAAGAATGCCCTACTGCTGATGAGCATCTTATGTTCTTCAGCATGATAGAATTAGTAACTCTTAAACATCTATTGGACCAAGAACCAAGTTTATCTGTATGCAAGCCTTTGATATAGGCCGATCAACTCCAAACCCAAAGGTGAGAGAGTCTAGGTCTATGCCCGATCTATATCTCATATGGAATCTACACAACAGACTTACTCAGTATATTTTCAGAGTAAAATAGGTAATCACACAAGAGCACAATCCTGAAACAGGTAGAGAAGTGAACCCTATCGTGGATTGAACCATGTCTAACAAAGTTCAACTTCTCCTTTCAGATACATTGTGTTCCAAAAAAGAATCTGTTGGGTGTAAAATAACCCCAGCCGAAGTTCGTAAACGGCCGACCCTTCCAGGGCTTTTTCGGCTTCCGACCTTGTGAGGCATCTTTCTGAACTCCTTCGACCATCCGAGCTTCCATAATGCCATTCGGGCTTCTCCAATCATGAGCTTCTCCATTCATCTACCAGATTGCTCCAAATGCCCTCTGAACTCCACTATCAGTCGATTTTCTATAGTGATCGACTATTCTCTGAATCCCTTCCAGACTTATTCCGACCACGGATGACTCTACTCCAAATTTCTTTCGAACTTCGTCAGGGTCTGACCTTCTCCGACAATGAGATTTCTACAGTAACCAGACTCCATCCAAGTTTCTACAATGGTCGACCACTTTTCGGATTCCATCCGAGCTCCTACGACAACTGAATTTCAGCTGAACTCTTACTGCAAGCGGTCTACTCCGAACTTCTACTACGAGCGGACTACTCCGAACTTCTATTACGAGCGGTCTACTCCAAACTTCTATTACGAGCGGTCTACTCCAAACTTCTACTACGAGTGATCTACTCCGGATCTCTACTATAAGTGAATTCCATCCGAGCTTCTACTGTAAATGAATTCCTTCCGAACTTCTATTACAGGCGGACTTCAGCCAAGCTTCTTTAATAAGCAATCCCCATCTAGACTTCTACAAGAACCGGACTCCGCCGGAACTTTCGTAGCGGATGGATTCTGAACGAACTTCTACAACAGATGGGCTCCAGTAGTTGGATTTCTACAATGGCCGACCGCCTCCGATGTCGCCGTACCTCCCCCGCCATCAACCTTCAATAGTGTCAGTCGGACTTCAATAATGCCAACCGGATTTCCACAGGATCCTCTAGACTCCTCCAGCGGACGAACCTCCCCAACGCCATCCGAAGTCCACTGCCAGTTGACCCTTACCAGATTCCTCATGAAACCAGACTTCTCCAACAGAAAGTCTCCATCCGAGCTTCTACAATAGATGGTTCCCGCCTGCAGCATCAACGCTCTAGGCACCCGACAATAGTAGACCCGTCAGCAATCTCGAAAACATCCGAGCTTCTCTTGAAATGATGAGACAGAGAGCCATTCCGCTCCATCAGACATCCCAGCTGAGCTTCAACCGATAGATTCGAACTCTCTGGCAAGTCACGACAATGGCCACTACCCTACTCCACACTCTATAACAGATTCTGCATGGCTCCACCACTCTCTGGCAAGTCATGACAACGGATACCACTCCACTCTCCGTAACAAACTCCATGTGGTCCTGAACGGCCCCTGATGCCACTACTCTCCATAACAAACTCCGCGTGGCCTTGAACGGCCCACTATCAGGTGGTTACAGATGTCGCTGTCAATCAGTTACGCTCTCCATCTATAGAAAGGGACCCCAGATATGTTCTTCTCTAAGCTCTAAATTCTATCTCAAAACTCTGCTAAAATTCTCATTCGAGCACTCCATTTCTATTGAGGCAGAGTACTGAGTTGAGCGTCGGAGGGTCTTACCGGAGCACCCCCAACTCCAGTTTAGACTTCCCTTGCAGGTCCCGGTGGTGGACGTGACCTCTCGACTCCAGCTTCTCCGGTGTCGGCAGAATTCTACACCAACAAAATTGGCGCTAGAGGAAGGACTGTGTCTTCACAGTACCCTTGTTCTTAAAGGAGTGCTCAATGGGACTGTCTTCGGTCACCTTCTCCGACATCTACTTCTCCTTCTCTTGCCAGATCTCCACCTGATGCCTCCCCAAAAGGCATCCACCAGGCGATCCACGGCCTCCGCGGCCAGATCTTAGCGAGCTCCGCAAACTCTGGTCTCGTCTCCAGTTTCCTAGGCTCCTCCTCCTCCGACAACGGCAGTCAGCATGGAGCAGTTCGACTTGCTGGTTCAGTAGGTCAGGGGCCTCACCGAAGCAGTGCAGGCCATGCAGCGGTAGCCGCAGCAGTCGTAGGCATCAGTGCGGCTAGAAAGAGCATCGTCGGAGTTTCAGAATCCGACGACAGGATGGGCCACTTGGGCAAGTCGCCCCATCTTTCCCGAAAAGGGGAAGCAGAAGGTGGAGAGCCCACCATCCGATCATGATTTCACCCCCAGAGAATCCCTACCTCTGTTCCACCAGAAGACCCTCGAGACTCATAGTCGAGAGGACCTCTTGGATCAAAGATTCTGGGAGATGAACCGACGGATCGAAGAGCTCCGCCATGCTCCCACTGCTTATGGTGAGGACATCTGCACGGACCCTCCTTTCTCTCAAATGATCATGCAGGAGCCAATCCTGTTGAACTTTAAGCTCCCCCAATTTGAGAGCTACGATGGGACCTCAGATCCGGTTGAACACCTAGAGGCCTTTCAGACAATGATGCTGCTCCATGGCGTGTCAGACGCCATCCTGTGCCGAGCATTCCCGTCTACCTTGAAGGGAGCAGCAAGAAATTGGTACTCAGCACTAAAGCTGGGTACTATCTTCTCCTTTGAACAGATGAGCCACTAGTTCGTTGCTCATTTCGTCAGCAGCCGGCATCTCCGGAGAGGTTCGGAGTCCCTCATCAACATCAAGCAAAAGGAGGGAGAATCCATCCGAGCTTACGTGAACCATTTTAACATCACCGCATTGGAGGTCTGGAACTTGGACCAATCAATCGCGATGGCCGCCCTGAAGGGAATTCTGAAAAAATCTTTTCGGATCGCCTTGATTTGAAAAGGCTCCAGCACCAGCGTGTCAAATGCCAAAATATCTGGAAACAACCGAGTATGAAAATCGAGGGAGGCAACTTCGGCTGTGAAAGTTTCTCCATACTTCCTTCATTTGGAACCCGAACTCAGAAGTAGGGGGACTGGTGTTGGGTGTAAAATAATCCCAGCCGAAGTTTGTAAACGGCCAACCCTTCTAGGGCTTTTCCGACTTCCGACCTTGTGTGGCATCTTTCTGAACTCCCTCGACCGTCCAAGCTTCCATAATGCCATCCGGGCTTCTCCAATCATGAGTTTCTCCATTCATCTACCGGATTGCTCCAAACACCCTCTGAACTCCGCAATCAATCAATTTTCTACAGTGATCGACTATTCTCCGAATCCCTTCCAGACTTCTTTCGACCACGGATGACTCTACTCTGAACTTCTTCTGGACTTCGTCAGTGTTCGACTTTCTCCGACAACGGGATTTCTACAGTAGCCAGACTCCATCCAAGTTTCTATGACGGTCGACCACCTTTCAGATTCCATCCGAGCTCCTACGAGAATTAGATTTCAGCCGAACTCCTATTGTAAGCTGTCTACTCTAAACTTCTACTACGAGCGGTCTACTTCGAACTTCTACTATGAGCAGTCTACTCTGAACTTCTGCAAGCGGTCTACTCCGAACTTCTACTACGAGCGGTATACTCCAGATCTCTATTGTAAGTGAATTCCATCCGAGCTTCTACTATAAACGAATTCCTTCCAAACTTCTGTTACAGGCGGACTTCAGTCGAGCTTCTTCAATAAGCGGTCCCCATCCGGACTTCTACAAGAACCAGACTCTACCTGAACTTTCATAGTGGATGGATTCCGGATGAACTTCTACAACAGACGGGCTCCAGCAGCTGGATTTCCACAACGGCCGACCGCCTCCGGTGTCTGCCATACCTCCCCAGCCATCAACCTTCAATAGTGTCAGTCGGACTTCAACAACACCAATCGGACTTTCACAAGATCCTCTAGACTCCTCCAGCGGACGAACCTCTCCAACGCCATCCGAAGTCCACTATCGGTTGATCCTTACCAGATTCCTTATGAAATCGGACTTTCCCAATAGAAAGTTCCTGTCCGAGCTTCTACAGCAGATGGTTCCCACCTACAGCATCAACACTCTAGGTACCCGACAACAGTAGACCCGTCAGCAACCTCGAAAACATCCGAGCTTCTCTTGAAATGATGAGACAGAGAGCTATTCCGCTCCATCAGATATCCCAGCCGAGCTTCAGCCGACAGATCCGAACTCTTTGGCAAGTCATGATAATGGCCACTACCCTACTCCACACTCTGTAACGGATTCCATGTGGCTCCACCACTCTCTGGCAAGTCACGACAACGGACACCACTCCACTCTCCGTAACAAACTCCACGTGGCCTTGAACGACCCCTGACGCCACTATTCTCCGTAACAAACTCCGTGTGGCCCTGAACGGCCCACTACCAAGCGGTTACAGATGTTACTGTCAATTAGTTACGCTCTCCATCTATAAAAAGGGACCTCCAGATATGTTCTTCTCTAAGCTCTAAACTCTATCTCGAAACTCTGCTAAAATTTTCATTCGAGCACTCCATTTCTTTTGAGGTAGAGTACTGACTTGAGCATCGAAGAGTCTTGTCGGAGCACCCCCAACTCCAGTTTAGACTTTCCTTACAGGTCCCGATGGCGGACGTGACCTCTCGACTCCAGCTTCTCCGGTGTTAGTGGAATTCTGCACCAACAGAATCCACTGAGAAAGAATCCAATTCTCTCCTAGATATATCACAAACTCACTGGATAAGTATTCGCCTCCTCGATCTGATCGAAGAGTTCTAACACCTTATCCAGTTTGTTTCAATCTTTTATTATTGAATCATTTGAACATTTCAAATGATTCAGCTCAGATGCACCCATATCCAGATAGGTCATCTGTAATAAAATATTAATATCTTTCTCTGGTGCTTAAGTTCATAGGTCCACATACATCACTATGTATGAGACTTAGAACTTTATCAGCTCTTTCACCTTTTTCATTAAAAGGTGACTTTGTCATCTTTCCAAGAAGACAAGACTCACAGGCTATCAATGATTCACAATCATTGATGTCGAGATTTTTCTCTCAAGCTAATCCGTTTATCTTATTCTTGTCAAGGTGACTAAGCCAAAGATAGACATCCATGACATTATCTAACTTGGGTGTGTACATTACACTTAATAGGCTATGTAAAAGTTAAATGTCATTTTTTTATTGTCCATGTGTTATTGTAATATTATTCATAATAATATCATAATAATCTTTCTTTATTAATGAATGATGATCATCTTTGGCCAAAAGGCCAACAAAGATTACGTTCATTATAAATAATGGACAATAGTAATAATTACTCTAAATGACAATATTTGAAAATAAGCTCTACAATTCCTGAAGTTAAGATTAGAATAAGACTTCCATCCCTAACAATCAAGAATTTTTCATCATTTTCAAACATTCTACTTACTTGTAGTACTAGCAATAAATTGCATAAGATCATGGTATCTAATACCTAGGTAGTGGAATTACATAGAGAAACTTTAAGGTGTTATTATATAACATCCTTGATGAGCAACTCTTGCTCCTTTCTCTTATTCAGCCTATTATGGTCAAGGGAAGCAAGATAATTTTTCTTCCTATGACCCTGCTTCTAGTAGAAGCAACATGCCTGATTTGGATCAATTTTGGACTAACTGTTTTGATTGGACTAAGAAGCCCCAATACAAACCCATTCGTACTACTGAACCAAATTCAACTTTCGATACTAATTAACGAAGTTGGTCCCATAAGTCATCACTGTCTAACAGCAATTGGAGCAATTAAGATTTAGCCTTATTTTGAGAAAAGAGAACAATGACCTAATGTATATGAATTATTTTAAGCCTAGAGACTTGGAGTTTAGTCTCAAGGTTCTCTCACTATTTTATTCAAATTGATAGCCTCTACCTTCAACTCAGGAATTACTTTAATTTTCTAGTAGGTACTAGAGTCCACAGAGACTACACACAAGTCCGACTTTGGTTGGCCAACCCATCTGTATCTACGGATAGGTTCATTAACCAATTGTTTCTCCAAACAACTTCTAGTAATTTAATTTTGCCTCAGAAACCTAATTAGTAGGCTTTGGTCTCCACTGTAAGGATCCGATTAGGTCCAACCATTAACATGACCATACTTGGTGCATCTAACCAATGAATGATTAAGCCCAACTTTGGTTGGCCAACCTAACCACCATTAGAGAGATACTTTCAAGTCGTCATATGATGAGTGATAATTCTATTAGTCAACAAGCACCAGGCCTTTGGGTCTGCAATGATTATTGAGTTAATGGACCCATTATCAAACACCTTAATGGGAGGCTATGACTCAGTTATCTTCATAACTTTATCATTTTAAGGACCTAATAATTTTAGAGAATTTAAAATTGTTAGTGATTTAAGGATAGAAAGGACATGGATCAATTTGCTCCCACTAACTTCACCAAGTCAAGTCCTCCTACTGACTTCTCAAGTCATTAACAAGGACTAGGATCAAATCTGGTCCATGGGTATCTAGATTAGTCTCACTGAATGAAATCAGACTCACTAATTTTCTATGTGACATGGGTTAGCATGAATCAATGAGCAACCTTATCAAGACCTGATTAACCACATTGATCAGGTAAGTATGATCGGTGGGAGGGTCTGCCAAAGCTTGCCTTAGACACCATAAGAAATGGGCAGATAAGCGGGCTCCCAATTAAAAACCACCAATCAGGTTTACCTTAGACACCAACTGGTTTATCAGTTTTAATTTGGTCTGCCTAAAGACTCGAGCTCAGCCATTGAGCCACGATCAGTATCCATTTGTTAGATATATGGACTTTGATCAACTACAACTATTGAATTGATCTATAAAAATGACCTAATCTTAATTAACTTTTTAATTAGGTTTGATCAATTTCTTAACTTAGTCCATATTTAATGTAACCCTAGGTCTAACCCAGTTAATGACCTGATCAAAGCTAACCCATTACCCTTTAACCCATGTTTTATGAAATTATCTTACGATCTTTAAATCACAAACCTAGATCCTAAACAATCACGTAATTCTTTTAATTAAGTTCATGGCTGAGGGTTGGGGTTCGGCATTTTGAAATCCATTTTTAACTTTTGAAAGGTTTAATACAATCTAGTGTTGTTCCACTAAATATGTCGACTTATTTCAAAAATGGGTCGGCTTATTTCACTAACAAATACTAATTGTATATTAAAGTCTGTCAAAAATATAATTCAATCAACTTTTCAGTCGAGCTAGTATGCTGGTCGAGCTGGCCCGATCAGCAAACAAAACCTTCGCAAGATCCTATTCTTGACTAATTTTAATCTATGTATATTACATAAAAATTTATGAAATGAAATAGACCTAATCTAAAACATTCATGACAAGATTCATTTAAACTCTTTTAAATTTTCTAGATCACAACGTACCAGGACAACCTTTGCACTGTAAGGGGTAAACCTTACAGCAGGACAACCTACAGTCCGTGCGATCATTATTTTATTTTTTAGATTTATTTTAATACAATCATGAACATGTTATAAAAGAACCTAGATGCTCTGATACTACTATTGGAAAAGGTGCAGGGTTTCATGCATGAAATTCAAAATATTTTTAAAATATAACGCAGTAGAATATGTAAATTAAATAATTTAATCTATAAATACATGTAATCAAATTACTAAACCCTACAATTAGGATCTATAATATGTCATATTATATTTATAAATTAAAAAAATAAAAGCTTTGGTATTGATCAAATCAATACCCTAGATCTAAAATAGTTTTAGATCTAAAACCTAGATTACATCTAGATAAGAGAAGAGATCAGATCTCTTACCTTCAGGCGGGTCGAAAACTCCATGATTGATTTTTTTTATTATCTTTAGAGATGCACATGCATCCGACCTCTACAGGTGATCCACATGAGGCTGCAACAGAATCGGAGGTTCATCGAACAAAGATCTGCTCGAAGTGCTAGCTTCTTGCAGATTCCTCTGGATGGTTAATCTAAAAAATATTCTTCAGATCTCTTGGACATTCTAAGAGATGAGGAATATGAGAAGGAATGAGGGAGAAGTCAAACCCTTTGACCTCTCTAGAATCAGAAATAATATGTAATAGAAAAGGATCCTAAGAGATGACAGATCTTCTCTTTCAGTACATCAACGATTGATATCCTGAGAACATCTCTATGCTAGGACATGAGGAGATCTTCTCCTCTAGATGTTTCCTAAACTTTCAGATCTTATGATATCTGATTTTTCTCATAGAAAAATCTCATGATTTATGGAGAAGAAGGGTTCTAAAAGAAACCTTAAGAGAAGATCTTGTTTTCTTCTTCTTCTCTCATCAGAACATGATCAGATCATATCCAAAATTAGATCACCATGCTCCAACTTATTGGAGCATAGATCCACCATGCCATCCCTCTTTCTCTCTTAAATTTTATCACATAAAAATATAAAATAAAGAGAGAATAATCTGAAAAGAAAACAATAATAGAAAATAATCTTCTCTCTTATCTTTTTGTTTCAACAAGACATCAACTTTTGATCTCTTGATTGAAGACTCTCCTCCAAGGATATTGACTCCTCAAACCACCCATGCCATCCTCTTTCTTCTCTGCTTTTTCTATCAAAAAACTATAGATTTTAGACTCCTTATATTTATCATATGGGGTGGCAACTTTATATAAGGTAAACTAGGTCATAAGACCTAGTCTAACAAGGAGTCCATGGGGCGTCCAATGCTTGGATGCCCCTTCCCTTATCTAATTCGTAGAGAGCATGAAATCAAGCATAAAACGAGCAACAAAATGAAAGGATAGGCTTGGAGGAAGTTGGCGCAAGAGAGGAGAGAAGAGTTCTTGTGAAGAGGGACTGTTGCTCCTTGAATTAATTTTGATGATTACAAAGCATTTGAGGAGATTACTAATGATTTTGGCTTGAAAAAAGACTTATTGCATTTCAGGGGCAAAATCATAATTTTGTCAAGACCTGATTCAGAAGCCTCAAGAGCAAAAACTGAAGACGTACAATCTATTGGAGAAAATTTTAATATTTTTGAAAGTATATTTTGTAAGAAAACCAAGTTTTTATTTTTGAGTCGACCCCAAGAGTCGACTCATGGCTTAAAGGGCTGAACGGCACGCTAAAATTTTGGCTGGCACTCTCTGTGAGTCGATCCCATGGGTCAATCTCTTGGCATGAGTCAGCCCTATGAGTCGACCTCTGCTGCTTCGTAGGCCAAAATTACAGAAAAGTCATTTTCTGTTCTGTTGCACAGAGGTCGACCCTATGAGTCGACCCATGAGCATGAGTCAACCCTATGAGTCGACTCCTGTGACGGTAAAGTTCCGCAACGGCTAGTTTTTAACCCATTTCAATTGCATTTAATGCTCATTTAATGTGCTATAACGGCTCTATTTTAGCCCAGATTACTCTCCACCATTATTTGAAGTTATATAAAGGGACTTAAAGGAGGGAATCAATATAAGAAGAAAAGAGGAAAAATTTTGAAAAAGCTTCTTCAAGCATTCTTTTCAATCCTAAGCAAGAGCCCACTTAAAGTGTTCAAGAAGCTTTTAATTCAAGTTCACCAACTCCTCAAGTGCTCATTCAAATCTCCAACTACCTTGAGGAAATCAGAAAGAGCTTCCTTCAAATTGTGTAAAGTATATTTAATGCCTTATTCGCTCATTAAAGGAGCTTCATTTGTATTTCTATGCTGTTAACTGTAATACTCTTTTTGAGTGATTATTTTTTATTTTGGAAGGATTCCAAAACATGGGAAGGTTGATCCAAACCTTGAATCGGATTGTATTGGGTTGGCTTGTACACGAAAAGCAAGTGTTCTAGCTTGGAATAGCTAGAGTCGGAGGTTCCGACAAGTGTATTCAGGTTGAATACAATTTAGTGGATTAGAATTCTCAAGTAGGAGCTTGGAGAGTGGATGTAGGTGCAAGGTTGGTACCAAACCACTATAAATCCTCTTGTTTGTATTGTGCTTAATTGCTCTCCTTTTAAACTTCTTTATTCTCTTGCATTCTTGCATCCAATCATTACCCGTGCATCAATTACACTCTCTTTACTTATCTTGCTATTGTTAAATATTCTTCATAAGTTGTAAGTTAAGTTTAAATTTTTAGAAATCTAATTCACCCCCCCCCCCTCTTGGGTTGCATAGCTAGGCAACAAGTGGTATCAGAGCCCGGTGCTCTAGCCCTACTTTGATTTAATAAATCAAAGAGCTAAAGGTCTATGGCAACTCAAGTTGGCACTTCTCTAGTTGAGGGGCAGTCCACTAACCGACCTCCACTTTTCAATGGATCAAACTATACCTATTGGAAAGCTCGGATGAAAATCTTCATTCAAGCACTTGACTATGATATATGGAGTATCATAGTAAACGGACCACACACACCCACTAAAATTATTGACGGTATGGAATCAACCAAACCTGAAAAAGAATGGGATGAGGTTGATAAGAAAATGGCTCAACTAAATGCTAAAGTCATGAATATCTTGTATTGTGCCCTAGATGCTAATGAATTCAATCGTATTTCAACTTGCATGTCTGCTAAGAAAATATGGGATATATTAGAAGTAACTCATGAAGGAACTAATCAAGTGAAAGAATCCAAAATTAACATGCTCGTGCATAAATATGAACTTTTTAAAATGGAGCATGATGAATCTATAACTGAAATGTTTACTCACTTTACTGATATTATAAATGGTTTAAAAAGTCTTGATAAGTCTTATTCTAACAGTGACCTCGTGAGGAAGATTCTTAGGTCCTTACCAAGAATTTGGGAAGCCAAAGTAACCGCTATCCAAGAAGCCAAGGATTTGAACATCCTATCCTTGGAAGAGCTTATAGGATCACTGATGACACATGAGTTGAGCATGAAACAACATCAAGAAGAAGAAGTCAAAAAGAAGAGGACAATCATCCTCAAATCCACAGCTCAACTTGATGAAGAAACTGATGATATAGAAAATGAAGAGCAGGATGAAGAAATGGCTCTCATTACTAGAAGGTTTAAGAAGTTTTTAAAGAAAAGAAAATAAAAAATGAAGAAGAGGCCATCCACAAAGGAGGAATATAGCAAAGAAAAGGATAAAGACCAACCCCTTATTTGCTACGAATGCAAAAAATTGGGACATTTTAAGTCTGAATGCCCACAACTGAAGAAGGGTCCCAAGAAGTACAAGAAGAAGGCCATGATGGCTACTTAGAGTGGAAGTGATGAGTCAAGCTCCGAAGAAGAAGACTCAAATGAACAAGCCAACTTGTGCCTTATGGCACATGAAAATGAGGTAAATTCTGATACTCCTATTGACTTTACCTTTGAAGAACTTGATGAAGCTTTTTATGATTTAATTGATGAACTAAAGAAGCTAGGGGTAAAGAACAAAGAGTTAAAATCAAAGAATCAATCTTTACTAAAATAAAATGAGAACATTTCAAATGAAAAATCTACCCTGCTTCAAGAAAATCTGAACTTAAAGAATGAAATTGCCAAGCTAAAATCAATAATTGAAAATTTCACCTTAAGTTCTAATAAACTGAATATGATTCTTGAAAATCAAAAGGCTGTTTATGATAAGGCTGGTCTTGGTTACAACTCCTTAAAGAAACAAAAGTTTCTAAAAAATATCTATGTAAACTCTTCAAACAACAAGTTCTCAAATATTACTTGCTTCAAATATGGTAAAATAGATCACAAGTCATACACTTGTCTCTCTAATAAATTTTTAAATTCTAATGCAAAGAAAATATGGGTTCCAAAAGGAACCATTGTGACTAACCAAAAAGGACCCAAGAAAGCTTGGGTACCTAAAGTAAAAACTTGACTTTTGCTTGCAGGTGTGTCTAGCATCCCAAGGAGCAAACCGAAAATGGTATCTTGATAGCGGATGCTCGAGACACATGACTGGTGATGAATCTCAATTCATCACACTTGATGCTAAAAATGGAGGGATGGTCACCTTTGGAGACAATGGCAAAGGAAAGATCATTGGTATAGGTAACATTGGTATTACTCCCTCCAAGTATATTGAAAATATTTTATTAGTAGATGGTTTAAAATATAATTTATTAAGCATCGGTCAATTTTCTGATAAAGGATACAAAATTATTTTTGAATCTTCTGTTTGTATTGTAACTAGTCCTGTTAATGAAGGCATTAAATTTGTTGGGCATAGACATGGCAATGTTTATATGGTAGATTTGAATGATCTATCCAAAATAAACATGCAATGCCTAGTATCCTTAAATGCCAAGATTATTGAGACTAGTTAGCTTTGGCATCGTAGGCTTGCACATATTAGTATGCATTCACTTTCAAAACTCATTAAGAAAGAATTAGTTATTAGTTTACCCAAATTGAACTTTGAAAAGGATAGAATTTATGATGCATGCCAACTAAGTAAACAAACAAGAGTTTCATTCAAATCTAAAAATATTGTTTCAACTACTAGGCCATTAGAATTATTGCATATGGATTTATTTGGACCTACTAGAACTACTAGTCTAGGAGGAAAATGATATGGTTTTGTAATTATTGATGACTTCTCTCGTTTTACATGGATTTTCTTTTTGGCACACAAGGACGAAACTTTTCAAGTTTTCTCTAAATTTTATCGAAAAGTCACAAATGAGAAAGGTTTTTCAATTCAAAATATTCGAAGTGATCATGGAACCGAATTTAAAAATCAAGATTTTAAAAAGTTTTGTGATGAAAAAGGAATGGGACACAATTTTTCGGCACCTAGGACACCCCAACAAAATAGAGTAGTAGAAAGAAAAAATAGAACCCTTGAAGAAATGGCCCGTACCATGCTATGTGAAAGCAACCTTCCAAGATACTTATGGGCAGAAGCTATTAACACAGCATGTTACATATTGAATCGTGCTTTAATTAGACAAATTTTAAAGAAAACTCCCTATGAGCTTTGGAAAGGAAGAAAATCAAACATTACATATTTTCATGTTTTTGGTTATCGATGTTTTGTGTTAAACAATGGTAAAGAAAGACTGAAAAAATTTGATGCAAAATTTGATGAAGCGATTTTTCTTGGTTACTCCTCTTCTAGCAAAGCCTTTAGAGTTTTCAACAAAAGAACCTTAGTAGTAGAGGAGTCAATACATGTTGTCTTTGATGAAACTAACGATCTTCCTTCAAGGAAGAATGAAGGTTTTGATGATGCAGATCCTCTTATAGAAGGAATAAAGGAGATCAATCTAAAAGATTCAACAATTCAAGATGATGAAGAACTTGAAGACAAATAAAATGAGGAAGGTGAAGAACGACAAGAATAACTTCAAGGTACAAATGATCTACCCAAGAAATGGAGGTATGATCACAATCACCCCAAGGAACTAATCATTGGTGATCCTACACATGGTGTAAGAACTCGTTCCTCACTTAAAGATGCACTCAATCATTTTGCTTTTATCTCTCATCTTGAACCTAAAACTATAGACGAAGCTGAAAAAGATTATAATTGGATTAATACAATGCAAGAAGAACTTAATCAATTTGAAAGAAATAATGTATGGACTTTAGTATCAAGACCTAAAAACTACTCAATAATTGGCACAAAATGGGTATATAGGAATAAATTGGATGAACATGGAAATGTGATAAGAAATAAAGCAAGATTAGTTGCAAAAGATTATAATCAAGAAGAAGGAATTGATTTTGATGAGACATTTGCACCTATTGCTAGATTAGAGGAAATTAGACTTCTACTTGCTTATGCTTGCTCTATGAAATTTAAATTATTCTAAATGGATGTCAAAAGTGCCTTTTTGAATGGATATATCGCTGAAGAAGTTTATGTAGAAAAACCCTCAAGTTTTGAAAATCATGCTTTTTCTAATCATATTTTTAAATTAAATAAAGCTCTATATGGTTTGAAACAAGCACCCGGGCTTGGTATGAAAGGCTAAACAAATTTTTACTTAATAATGGTTTTTTAAGAGAAAATGTAGACACAACTCTTTTCATTAAAAAAAATCAAGATGATATATTAGTTATATAAATATATGTTGATGACATTATTTTTAGATCTACTAATGAAACTCTTTGTCAAGATTTTGTAAAGCTCATGCAGGGGGAGTTTGAGATGAGCATGATGGGAGAACTCACATTTTTTTTCAGACTCCAAATCAAACAAACGAAGGAAGGAATCTCCATCACCCAAATCAAGTACACAAGAGAATTACTCAAAAGATTTGGAATGGAGAACTTCAAAGCAATTGGCATACCCATGAGCCCTCATGTAAGCTTGACAAGGATGAAGAAGGTAAAAGTGTAGACTTAAAATTTTATAGAGACATGATTGGTTCTCTATTATATTTAACTGCTAATAGATCTGATATTATGTTTAGTATTTGCCTATGTGCTCATTTTCAATCAAATCCAAAAGAATCACACTTGAATGCAGTTAAAAAAATCCTTAGATATTTAAATGGTACACAAACTCTAGGATTATGATATTCTAAGAACTCATTAATTGACTTAATAGGATATTCAGATGCCGATTTTGCTGGATGTAAATTAGATAGAAAAAGTACTAGTGGAACTTGCCAATTTCTTGGAGTTAACCTAGTCTCTTGGTTTAGCAAGAAATAAAATTCGGTAGCTCTGTCTATAGCCAACGCTGAATACATTACAGCCGAAAGTTGTTGTGCTCAAATCTTGTGGATTAAGCAACAACTCGAAGATTTTGGTATCAAACTTAATAAAACTCCCATAAGATGTGATAACACTAATGCTATAAATCTTACTAAAAATCCAATTCAACATTCTAGGTCAAAACATATTGAAATCAGGCATCATTTCATAGGAGAATATGTCCAAAATAAAGACATAATTCTTGACTATGTTTGTATTGAAAAATAATTAGCTGACATCTTTACCAAGGCCTTAAGTGAAGATAGATTTTATGAAATTAGGAGAGAACTAGGAATCCTTGATCCATCTGCTTAGGTGTCTCTCTGATTCTAAGATATCAATTTTTGGGTAAACATCCTTCTCCTAATATTTCAAATTTTTTCGAAACTGTTTCATCATTTTTCTGAATTTCTCTGTGCCATGAGTCGACCCCCAAAGTCGACCCTAGGGTAAACTTGTAATATTGACTAAATCCTTCGGGTGCTTTCTTTTTGTTGGAAAACCTCCCTTGAGCCGACCCAACTCTTCGTCTTCTTTCTTTCACCAAGCCAAAAGACTCCCTCTCTTCTTCTTCAAACCCAAGTTTTTTTCCAAAACTCTTCTCCCACCATCTCTCACCCTCTAAATCATCCTCTTGGAACCAAGCTCCTCCCTTTCTCCTTCTTCATTTGGAGTGAGTCGAGCTTACCCTAGACTCTACCCGTCTTCTCCAAATCGGCACTCCACTTCTCCAAAATCCTTGTCTTTCCACTCAAAATCCTTCATCTCTCCCTCACATTTACTCTCCTAGGTTCCTTGCTGTTTCGGCTTGTGCAAATGGCACCGAAGATGAAGCTTCCACAGAGGAGGAAATCAGTTCGCGGGTTGGAGGAGAGTGTGCGTCAGAAGAGACAAGCAATCGAGACCACTTCTGCTTCAAACCCTGCTCCTGCATCAGCTCCAGCTACAACCAGGTCTCCAATCAGTCCTAGTAAGGTACCCCTCTCCGATAGGAAGGTAGAGCCCGACAAAAATATTTATTTCAGATTTTTCGAAAAGGAAGGATTCTTTATCGGATCAAAAATTAAGGACCAAGGTTGGGAATTCTATTGCTCCCTAAAAGAAAATACTTATGTGGATCTTGTTAGAGAATTTTTTCTGAATTTGAGATACAGCAATGAAACAGTAAAATCCATAGTAAAGGGAATAGAAATTAGCCTAGATCCTATGCTCTTGGGGGAAATTCTTCATTTACCCTGTGAGGGATATACAAATATGGAACTCCCAGTTAAGGAGGAGGGAATAAATGTTATTCTAGGAAGAACTTTCACTGGAAGCCTAAACAAATTAGAGGCTAAGATTCTTTCCATTGAGATGAGACTGCTACACCAAATGGTAACTAAGTTATTTTTTCCTAGAAGTGGTAGACATGATCTCCTCTCTGGTCGGGACATCTGCATTATGTATCATATTATTACTCAAACCCCCCTGAACCTCCCGGCATTGATGATTAAGGCTATGAGAGAGACCTTGAATAGGTCCAAGGCACATTTGCCTTTCGATATGGCTCTCACTTTAGTATTTAAGAGGTTTGGAGTTAGCTTTGAGAGGGAGGCAGTAGCTAGGCTATCTCACTCTGACACTATCAACCGCCATACTCTGCACCGCATGGGATTTTCCAAGACTGATGGTGGTTGGACAAAAGGTGTGAAAGAGAGAGCTGAGGACAGAGCAGAGGAGGAGGGACCATCATCACCTCTCCGTGATCACAGGACTGTATCTCCAGATATTCAGTTTGTTTCTGACTATGATGTTGGGCCGTCAGAGTCTGCGAGGAGGCACACTTCAGTTCAGCAGCCAGATAGCAGAGCACATCCTTCAGAGATCAGATTGGCTGATGATCAGATAGAGATGATATCTCAGTGTGTAGCCTCCATACTTTCACGTCAGTTGGGTACTTCAGCTTTTGCTCAGAGATCGACATCTCACGATGTATCTGATTAGACACTGATCCCCCACATCTCTATTATGTTCCATATGATTTTTGATCAGTCAGTACGCATCGAGCAGCTTAAGGGTTATATAGTGAGACTGACTGGCAGAGTATTTGACTTGCAGAGGCAAGTGCTAGCTCTAGCCCATCCACAGCCACATGAAGACATCACTGAGGTCTTAGACCTATCTGCAGAGGCAGCCAGACTGCGAGGAGTCTTAGAGAGTGGTTTTGACTTTCTGAGGAGAGAGATCAGGGGCTCTAGTGAGCATGCTTCCACTTAGTTCACTACACTACTACAATCTGTTTCAAGAGCTTTGAACCTTCTAGACACCATCAGACTCTCTCTTGTAGCTCAGTCCTTTGCTTCTCAGCCTTCAGGATCTTCTCACCCCTCCACTCGTGCTGGCACCTCTACCCGTGGCAGAGGTAGACGCGATCGAGGTCGAGCTCGTGGACATGATCCTTCATCTCCTCACCCCATCTCTGATTCATCGACTTCAATCCATCCAGTCATGATATCTATTAGATCCAGTGTAGTCTATTTTTTCTTTAGTTTTTGTCTATGATCTATCTTGTAGGCCATGTAATGCAATGTTGACTGATTGACTGTTGGATAGTTTCTATCCATGTCTTTTGTACTCTAAGTCAACACTTATGTATTAAAACATCTTTGTATTCACTCATCTTTTGGATATATATACATATATACTTTAACTTTCAATGAATATCTCTGATCAAATGGAGTTACTTTTAAATTCTGAAATGCTTGAATGGCAATATCTTTTCAATAAGCAAATTGATATATCTTTTATGATTGCTATATTGAGGGAGAGTAAAACAATAAGCAATAAAGAAACAAGCAATAAAGAAGGAAGCTAAAGATGTAAAATTGATCCCATCAAAAAGAAGGAATAGAGAAAATATATTCAAGAAAAGGAGAAAGCAAAGAATCTCAATTGATGCTGTCAAAAAGGGGGAGTAGAGCATCGAGATTGAGATTAAGCAATAAGAGCAATAAAGATTGAACATTAAGTAAATTGTTAAGTAAATGGGTACATATGTCACATGCTTTTTTGTTCTTTCTTTCCAAGCAAATGCACTTATAAGCAAATTTCAAATTTCTCTTTAAGCTGATTATGATGCATTTCATTTCAATACTTGGCTATAATATCTAAGTGATGCATCTTCATAAATTTAAAATTCATGTTCAATGCTTTCTATATGCTTTTGCTCAAATATTTTGTCATCATAAAAAAGGGAGAGATTGTTGCTCTTTGAATTGATTTTGATGATTACAAAGTATTTGAAGAGATTACTAATGATTTTGGCTTGGAAAAAGACTTATTACATTTTAGAGGCAAAATTGTAATTTTGTCAAGACCTGATTTAGAAGCCTCAAGAGCAAGAACTGAAGACGTACAATCTATTGGAAGAAATTTCAATATTTTTGAAAGTATATTTAGTAAGAAAACCAGGTTTTTATTTTTGAGTCGACCCCATGAGTCGACTCATGGCTTAAAGGGCTGAACGGCACGCTAAAATTTTGGCTGGCACTCTCTGTGAGTCGACCCCATGGGTTGACCCCTTGGCATGAGTCGACCTTATGAGTCGATCTCTACTGCTTCGCAGGCCAAAATTACAGAAAAGTTATTTTCTATTTTGTTCCACAGAGGTCGACCCTATGAGTCGACCCATGAGCATGAGTCGACCCCTGTGATGGGAAAATTTCACAATGGCTAGTTTTTAACCCATTTTAATTACATTTAATGCTCATTTAATGTGCTCTAATGGCTCTATTTCAGCCCAGATTACTCTCCACCATTATTTGAAGTTATATAAAGGAACTTAAAGGAGAGAATCAATATAAGAAGAAAAGAGGAAAAATTTTGAAAAAGCTTCTTCAAGCATTCTTTTCAACCCTAAGCAAGAGCCCGCTTAAAGCGTTCAAGAAGCTTTTAATTCAAGTTCACCAACTCCTCAAGTGCTCATTCAAGTCACCAACTACCTTGAGAAAATCAGAAAGAGCTTCCTTCAAATTGTGTAAAGTGTATTTAACGCCTTATTCACTCATTAAAGGAGCTTCATTTATATTTCTGTGCTGTTAACTGTAATACTCTTTTTGAGTCATTATTTTTTGTTTTGAAAGGGTTCCAAAATATGGGAAGGTTGATCCAAATCTTGAATCGGATTGTATTGGGTTGGCTTGTATCCGAGAAATAAGTGTTATAGCTTGGAATAGCTAGAGTCGGAGGTTCCGACGAGTGTATTCAGGTTGAATACAATTTAGTGGATTGAAATTCTCAAATAGGAGCTTAGAGAGTAGATGTAGGTGCAAGGTTGGCACCGAACTACTATAAATCCTCTTGTTTGTGTTGTGCTTAATTGCTCTCCTTTTAAACTTCTTTATTCTCTTGCATTCTTGCATCCAACCATTACCCGTGCATCAATTACACTCTCCTTACTTATCTTGCTATTGTTAAATATTCTTCATAAGTTGTAAGTTAAGTTTAAATTTTTAAAAATCCAATTCACCCCCCCCCTCTTGGGTTGCATAGTTGGGCAACAGGGACTCTTTCAAAAAGGAAATAAACCCAAACCACTTTTCATAATAAACCAAATCACTTTTCATATTGAATCAAATCAAATCTAATTCAAATCTCTAGAATAAGTGGTCTGAGATCACTTTCCTTAGATATGAATATCATATAAAAAATATCTAAAAATTATTTAGTGGGTGTGGGCTTTCTTAGTTGGCACAAGAGAAGAGATGGAATTCTAGTCTAACTAGGATTCTTATGTAGACTAGGTCAAGTTCTTTGAACCCAATCCAAATTAATTACAACCTAATTAATGGTGATCCTAATCCAACTAAAAGTCTAATTAAATCAAATTAAATCATATTTAATTCTGATTTAAATCTTAAATTAAAAATTAGGTGCATACAAGTCCTAGTCGAACAGAGACTTGTTCTCCCTTGCAACTGGCTTATCCAATAAACTAAATAGACTTAATCCAATTAAATCTATACTAATTCTAATAGAATTAAATTCAATTAGACTTGATCTCAACCTAATTGCTCAATTAGATTGAGTCAATTAGTAATCCAATTGCTAATCGATCCTCCTGCAACACTTGCATTAGGTCAAACATCAATCACATTAATCGTTTAACCTTAGAACGATTCTCAATCATCGATTAACCATCTGATTAGGTTACAACCTCTTATGTGTGTAATTCTATAGATTTGAATCTAAGTTGGTAGTACAGAAATCAATTTTTGTACCAGTCGAAGTAACCATCTAGCAATGGTTCCCGACGTCCAGATAGGTCGAATGTATGCAAAGCAACATTCTAAGAACCCTGACCCATGGTTACCGTATAATTTATTCTTTTGACTAATAATGCTCAAGATAATTTTGAGTATGCTGTCAACACTCATACAAGTCATCTCTATTGTGTCTCAAAATTTTATAAATCTCATGACTCCTCACGAGGATCACCCAGGCGTAGGTTTTGCTAAATTGAAACACAGCGAGACATTCTCTTTCTGAAGTTAATCAGGAGTGGTCAATCCTATCTTGACTCACACACTGACTTCACAAGTATTTGACTGTATCCAAAAACCTTTCAAACCTATATTAAAAATTCAGGCAGTTCAGCACCAAAGCACAGTGAGTTGCTTGCAAGTCACCGTGGTGATCTTAGGTTGGAGGGACACTTATACCCATTGGCCTTAGCTTACTACTCTTGACAGTAGAATGTTACATTGATCATGTTCAGTGTAGATGTACTCCTATATCTCACCTGGATGCCATACCAGTGTCTCCACACCACTTGGTTACGAGGATAACCAACGCATATGGCATATAGTGATCTACACTTGATAAGTTATCATCCTTGTTAATAACTTATCATTTGATCGTGAACAATTTAAGAACCATCCGATAAATCCTCCTTTATCGATTGATTGTGGTTCTAAGGACTTCATCATAATTTAGGAGTTCTTTTAAGGAAGGTAGAACTTTTATGATGAACCTGCTAAATAACTATTATTATTAGATAATTCATATACTAATTTCAATCATCTACCACTTAGATGATTGGCTTTAGGATATATTTTTCTAGTGGTAAAAACTGTAACACAAATATGAGCATGAAGGGGAGCAACTTTTCTGGGAGAGATTTTGAAGGATATTTTATGATCAATATTTTTCTCAAAATATAAGGATTTAGAAAGAACATTAATTTATTTTTTCAAAACAAAGAAGTATGATAGTTGTGGAATATGAAGCTAAATTTATTGAACTTGCCAAGTTTGTTCTAAGGTTGGTTGAGGATAAGCATGATCGATTGCATAAATTTGAGATAAAACTGAGGACAGAAATTAGAAAGCAAGTAGTGCCATATGAATTAACTACTTCTATAGATGTGATCAATAAAGCATTAATAATTGAAAGAAAAATTGATAAGAACGTACATAAAGAGAATGAAATTAAAAGAAGATAAATAGATCAAATGATTCTCAAGGACAGTAATAAAATTACTCGAGGTTTGAATAAGAGGTCAGTGAGTGACAACTCTGGATCATTTAACAATATTAAATATTTTAGATGTTATAAAGCTCATGCTGATAGTGATTACCGTTTGATCATTGGTGCTTGCTTTAAATATGGTAATATAGGTCACAAAATAACTAAGTGCCCATAGAGAATTGAGAGTCTACCTAGAGCTATCAATTTGGGTTGGACCTGTCGGGTTGGCCCATCTCGCCATGTAAATGGGGTGGGTTGGGCTTATATTTTAGCAACCCATTTAAAAGTGGATCAACTGACCCACTCTGTTTGGGTCTGTGGGTCATGGCGGGCTGACCCATCTCCTTTTATTTATACATATATATATATATTTCAAAAGAGGGTTCTAATATTATTGAAGAGATAATTGATAAAGAAGCAAAAGAAGATGAGGAATTGAATGATGAGGACCATAATAATGATATGGAGGATAATTTTTTAGGACTTTGATTTACCTCTAAATTAGTTTGAAAATTAGAACTTAAAGTCTTTTAAGTTTGGGTTGTATTAAGTATTTAGTTTTAGCTTGACAATTTCATTTTATGACTCTAAGAATTGAGATGTGAGACTTTAATAGGTTGATTTGAGCTCAAATTGAATATAAAATTTAATTTATATTATTATTTATAGTTTTTTTTTTTAAATTTTGATGGGTTGGCCCGTTTAACTGACGGCCTATGGTAGGTCGGGTCGGGTTGGGGTTTTTCCAACCTATAAGTTAAACGGGCCAGCCCGTCCTGACCTGTCTAGAGGTGGGTCGGGGCGGGTTGGGGCGGGCCGGCCCATCTTGACAGCTCTAAGTCCGCCTATCCTAATAGCTAAACAAAATAAAGGTAAAAATTTGAAACTATGAACTTAGAGGAAGGATCTATGCTCTTACACAATAAGATGCGCAAACTTTCGATATAGTGGTAATAGACTTTGAGAGAGATTTTCAAAATTAATTAGACTGGTCGACTGATTTTGCTTGTAAAGTAAGTACTGATCCACCTTATTTAGATTTTTTATTTATATAATATTATTTTGAATATCAAATAAATTATTAATGGATTTATATGTATCTTATGCAAAAAAATATTTTGAATAAAAATTTATATGAAATTTTGAAGTAATATTTTTTGGACTATTACTATAATTGTTTATAGATCTAAAATCATATATGTATATTTTGATTTGATTATAAAATATATATTGGTCTATAAAAAAAATTTTGATACAAATCAGATTTGGACTCTCAGCCTGACTATATTTCGAATCCTATCAAGTGAGAGTTATGCATTGGCACTTTAAGTTCATGATTCTATATTTGGCCTCACCATAGGATATAAATGTGGTATTTTGGCCTGACCATAGGATGTAAATATGTTATTTTGCTCTGCCATAGGATCTAAATGTGGTATTCTAGCCTTGCCAAATGATATAAGTATGGTACTTTGATCCGACTATAGGATATAAGTATGGTATTTTGGTCTAATCATATGGTATAAGTATGGTCGTAGTTAAAGACTGATGAGTTAAGTAGAATTGTTATGAATCAAATTTTTATCAATATGATTGATTTTAAAATCAGATATATAATTATGTATATAAATATTTGAAAGATACTGACATTACTAAATTCATATTTTAAAAATAAATTTGATTATATTTGGGCACTAACTAATGATAACTTGTACTTGATATTTGAAACTCATATTATCATATAAATTATCTAGTCAAAGTATTTATTGCTTACTAGACTATCTAGTTTATTACTTTATATTTTTTACTATTGTTATAGATTCAGAGGACTAGTTTGACTCAAAAATTCATTATCGGAGAGCAAATTAGAAGCAAAATTTGATATCTTTATTTAAATTAAGATTTATTAATGATGATAAAAAGTTATGAAATATTATTTTATAAGATATTTGATTTAATTATTTAAATTTAAATTAAATATTAATTATTTAAATTTTGATTTACTGTTGGTTTATGATATCATAATGAGATACCTTGTATGCTTGTAGAGAGTTTTTCATGAGTTTGTGGCGATTGCTGTGACCCTTGACTCCTGATCTCGGATTGGAGGCCTGATAATTAATATAATATCAGAGAATAAGTGGATGAATTATGACACAGAATCTAATATACGAATATAGATGGGTAGACATTAGGAACATTGGGATGATAATTTATATTGATTATGAGATAATTTAAAAACTTAGATTTGATACAAGTGTATTGATGAATTTGAGTCAGAGTATGCAGAAAAAATATTATGGTTTGAACTATTTTCAAGCTGATTAGAATAACAATTTGATTGAAAGGATATTATAATGGAATACTCGATTATAAAATTTGAGGATGATTATGACTTGAGGTAGAAGTGATCCTAAAATTTTTGAGAACTTGAGTAAGAAAATGATGATAAAATTTGGTTTTAGGAGATAGAATGTAATATCCAATCTAGCAACTACACGAATCTTAAGTAGCTACAAAAAATAAAGAGAAGACTCCCATTGGACTCCTAATCAGAGTTCATGAATAATGTCAGAGAGGAGTCCAACTTTTCCCTCCTCCCCTTCTATTTGAAGGGACGAAGTCCCTTGTGAAACCACCCCACTGTCGGCCTCTATGCATCATCGAGGAGGACCTATCTTCTTCTTGAGTTCATCGGATTTCAGCCCAACAATTGCTATAAAAAATTAGGTACCCGACCATGGTTGGTTAGCCGTCCTCCCTTTCTTCCTTATTTGTTAGGTCATGGATTCCAATCGACGAACTACTAGATTTTGTCAAAAAGGGGGCTTGCATTGATTCCCCCATTTTTCTTTGATTTCCTGCATGTTTCCTTGATTTTTCTGACAATGATAGCTATTGTCGACTCCTGATCTAGGGTCCACCAATTTCACCATTGCAACTCCAGCCACCATCGGCTAGAGCCGTAGCAGCAGTGATCTACTGTTTTAGGATTAAGAGGGAGGAAATAATCCCTTATTCACCATGGAACTAAAGGAAGAGGGAGAAAGAGAAGAAAAGAAGAAAAAGAAGAAAGAATGAAAAGAAAGAAAAAAAAAGAAAAAGAAAGAGAGTGGGAGTTTCTCTCTCCTTCCTCTCTCTTCTCATTTTCTCTCTCTAGTTTATCTCTCCACTTTCTCTCTAAAAAATTTTACTTTCTTAATCTAAAAATATCTCTATCAGATTATGTCTCTCTTCTAGGGTCTTTTGATCTTATACAAATCCTTTAATAGCTTTGATAGATCTTAGTGAAGGGATCTTGATTGTTGATAGTCAGATAGTTTATCGATCTCCACCTTAATCAGACCGAGCATTATGAGATTTCATTATCAATTGCATTCTAACATTTTAGCATGACCCATGAATTCTAGTTGATCAATTGGATACCCTCGATTGAACCAACTGGAATGCCGGTCATCCTCGCTCAGCTAGCTCTATAAGGATTCAAAATTTAAGATTTTTATTTTAAAAATAATCATGATTGAATTTTGATAAAAATATGATTTTTGGATACTAAATTTTGAAAGAGAATTTTTGGGACTAATTGAATTTGTCAACCATTGTTCGTGCGAGATGGCTCCACATTGACTAAAAAGAGTTGTTGCTAGAGAAACATCAAACCAACCTAATAGCAGTACTTCTTAGGAACTTGATAGCACCCCTTAGCAAGGAGTTATTGATTCTATTAGGAATACTCAGATAGAGCAGTAAGAACTAAATATAGCCTGAATAATGCAGATCTTAGTAGACTTGGTGCAATCGCAACAACAGTTGCAGCAATAATTACTACAACTATGACTAGTACAATAATAAATACTACCACCACAATAATATAGAGAGCAGCAAGATCAATGACATAATATTGTATAATTTAAAAAATTATCTCCATCAGCTTTCAAGGAGATTAATGAACATTTGGAAGCTGACAATTGGATTATAGAGATGGAGAAGGTATTTGTTGTCCAAGGATGCTGTGATAACGAAAAGATTCGGTATGTAGCTTATTTGTTATAAGATGAAGCATTCAATTGCTGGTAAAGATGGCAATGCAAATATGAGCAGGAAGGGGAGCAACTTATCTCAAAGATTTCGAAGGATATTTTAAGATCAATATTTTTCTCGAAGTGTAAGGATTCAGAAAGAATAAAAATTTATTTATTTAAAATAAAGTAGATGATAATTGTAGAATATGAAGCTAAATTTTTTGAGCATGTCAAGTTTGTTTCGAGCTTGATTAAAGATGAGCGTGACCGATTGTATAAATTTGAGATGAGACTGAGAACATAAATTAGAAAGTAAGTAGTGCCATATGAATTAACTACTTATACAAATATGGTAAATAAAGTATTAATAATTAAAAAAATAAATGAAGAACATATAAAAAAAATAAGAGAAATAGAGCAAATGATTCTCAAGGATAGCATAATAAAAATATTGGAGATTCGAATAAGAGGCCAGCTAGTTGTTGAAAATTATGTCCCAAAGTCAATTGTCAGCCTGTTAACGATTGTGCTAATCAATGTAAATGTATATGAATTGATAAATTAATAAAATTGTTATTTAGCTTTTTCATCACAAAGTAGGGTACGTCTTCTTAATGAACTTCAATTGTTGTGATGAAGTCCTTAGGACTATCCTAATCGATATAGGAGGATATATCATTGAGTCCTTAAAATAAGTTCACGACCAAATGATACACTATTGCTAGGATGATAGCGGTTATTGAGTATTGGTTGTTGTGTATTATATGCGTTGGTTATCCTCATAACCAAGTAGTGTGGAGACACTGGTATGACATGTAAGTGAGATGTAGGAGTACATCTCATTGAATATGACCAACTGTTGGGCACTCTATTGTCAAGAGTAGCTTATGAAGGATATGGATATAAGTGTTTCTCAGACCTAAGATCACCACGGTGACTTGCAAGCAACTCATTGTGCTTTGGTGTCGAACTATATGAATTTTTAATTTGATGATAGAAGATTTTTAGGCACAGTCAAGTACTTATGAAGTCAGTGTGTGAGTCAAGATGGAATTGACCCCTCTAAATAAGTAAAAATTAAAATATTAGTGTGTTTTAATTTAGTAAAACCTTAGTCAGGATAATCCATGTGATGGATTTGAAAGGTTGAAACACAATATAGTTGACAAATTTGGGGTAACAGTTAAACTCTAGATCACCTTGAGTATTAGGGTTAAAGAGATGAATTATACGGTAACTTTATGCCAATAGGTTCATGAATAATGCTTTGCAATCTTTCGATCTATCCGAATGTCGAGTCCCATTACTAGATGGTTATATCATTTAGTTCAAAAAATTATTTTTATGCTATCGACTTAGATTCGAATCTATGGGATCACACCCAAAAGAAGTTTTCGACTGATCATATGGCTGATCAACGATTGAGAATCATTTTAGGATTTAATCGTCAATTCGATTGATGGTTAACCTTGTGCAAAAGTTATAATAAATTAATTTATTAATTATTGTTGCCCAGCTATGCAACCCAAGAGGGGGGGTGAATTGGGTTTTTAAAAATTTTAAGCTTAACTAATTACTTATGAAAAGTATTTGTTAAAAGCTTGATGAATGAGAAGAAAGACTTTAATTCAAGATTAATTACCTAAAGCAAGAATGCAAGGATATAATAAAGAAATAAAGAGAAACAATAAAGCACACCACAAACACAAGGATTTATAGTGGTTCGGTGCCAACCTTGCACCTACATCCACTCCCCAAGCTCCTACTTGGGAATTTCAATCCACTATACTTGTATTCAACCCGAATACAAACGTCAGAAACTCCGACACTAGCTATCCCAAGCTAGTCCACTTGTTTCCCGAATACAAGCCAACCCAAAATACTCCGATTTCAGGTTCGGATCAACCTTCTCTTGTTTTGGAAACCCTCCAAAAACAAGAACAATTACTCACAAAGAGTAAGACAGTTTAGAGCATAAATAAGTACAAGAATAGCTCCTTAAATGAGAGAATATAACATTAAATACACTTTACTCAAATGAAGAAGCCCCTTTTGGATTTCCTCAAGGTGGATGAAGAGTTGAATGAACGCTTGATGAGAAGGTGAACTTTGATTGAAGACTTCTTGAAGGCTTTGAAAGAGCTCTTGATCAAGGTTGAAAAATTGGCTTGAAAAACCCTCTCTTTGAATGCTCTTGAATGCCCTTTTGAACGCTCTTGCTTTTCTCTTTCACAATCTCTCGTGTATATTGTAGATTCCTTGTCTCTCTCGTGTATATTGTGGATCCCCTGTCTTTTTCTCTCGTGTATATCGTTGATCCCCTTTTTCTTTCACCTTTTGAAACTTTTTATAGCTTTAAGAAACAAGAAAAAATATTTTAGACAGAAAAAGAGCCGTTAGAGCATTTTAAGGGAGCATTAAAGGCAATTAAAATGGGCAAAAAACTAGTCGTTGCGGACAATTTCCATCGCAGGGGTCGACTCATGAGTCGACTCATGCTTCAGGGATCGACTCATGAGTCGACCTCTGTTGCAAAGACCAGAGATTTGGGTTTCTGGATATTTTGGCCCAAAACAGCAGAAGTCGACTCATGAGTCGACTCATGCCTTGTGGGTCGACTCATGAGCCGACTCACAGGTCGTGCCAAGCCAAAAAACCAGCGTGCCAAGGGAAATTTTAGCATGCCAATCAGCTCATTTTGCCATGAGTTGACTCATGAGTCGACTCATGCACTTCAAACATTCATAACTTCAAAAATATAAGTCCAAAAATAATGAAATTTTCACCAATAGATTACAAATCATTTGTTCTACCAAATGATACTATCAAATCAAGATTTTAGTAAAATTATGATTTTGCCCCTGAAGAGCATAAAGATTTTTTCAAATAAAAATATTTGTATCCCTTCAATCTGCTTTGTAATCATCAAAATCAATCTAGGAGCAACAATCTCCCCCTTTTTGATGATGACAAAACACTTGAAAAAAAGCATTTATGTGAATGCATTAATTTCAAAAGAATGCATTATAGGTGTATATGCTTGAAAAGAGTATGATTCTTTTGGCATGTGATATAAATGGTCATATGCAAGAATAGTTTGCCCATTTGCTTAAAGATTTGAAGATATGCTCATTGGATTATGTGATTTTGGTGTTAGAGCAGAAAACTTATTTTTGTTATCAGATCAAGCTGTATTTTGAAAATTTACTCATCTCATTTGATTTTAGTTTTAGCATCAGAGCAAAAAATAATTATGTGCTTTAATTGCTTTTGATACAAAAAATAATTATGTGTGCCAAAGCATGTTTAAGAGTTGATTTGGAAAGTGTATTAGATCATTTTGAGTTTAAGATGTATCAGAGCAAGAGAAAAATAAATTTTGCAATGTATCAGAGCAAGAAAAACAATTTTACAATGTTATCAGAAAAAAAAACTTTACAATGTATCAGAGCAAGTTAAAAATTTTAAGATGTATCAGAGTAAGTTAAATTTCTTAAGATGTATCAAGGCAAGTTGAATTTCTTAAGATGTATCAAGGTAAATAAAATTTCAAAAGATGTATCAGAGCAAGTTGGAATTTTTAAGTATATCAAAGCATATTTAAATTTTTAAAGCAAATCAGAGCATATGTAAAGAAGTAATTTAAAAGTTACTTATTTGCATTGTACTTAGCATTGTACTTTTGATATTGTTCTTTAAATTCTCCAATTCATTCATTAATTTCTCATAATTTGTAGTTTTGCTTTTGATGGGTTGCTTTTTCTTTAATTGCTCATAATTTATGGTTTTGCTTTTGATGGATTGCTTTTTCTTTAATTTTTATTTAATTTCTCCCCCTTTTTGACATCATCAAACATGGTTAACTCCTCCTTTTTCTGAAACATTCTTTAATTTCTCCTCCTTTAGAGTTTATCACAGATATTTGCTCCCCCTTAATACATCAATTATTAACAGCAAACAACAACAAAGAGAAGACAATATTTCAACAAGGAGAATATATATAACCAAAATATGATCGACATCATTACAAAAGGTAGAAATATAAGTAAAAGATGATACCATAAAACCATAATTATTTTAATACATAGTTCATAATATAAAAGTTAACCAGCTAATTGTCAATACATGGCCCCAAAATACAGATCCTAGAACAAGACACTAAAACCTAGGATCTAGTAATGATCATGAGAAGTCATGGATCGGAGTCATCAGATATGGGATGAGAAGCTGATGGATCTCGATCAAAAGTGCATCCTCTACCCCGTCTGCCTCTGGCATGAGCATGAGAGCGAGATGAACTGGGTGGCTGAGAACGCTGAGAGGCTAAGGACTGAACAGAAAGGGTGAGTCTGATGGAATCAAGTACGTTCAGTGCTCTGAAAATAGACTGAAGTAGAGCAGTGAACTGAGTGGATGCATGCTCACTCGATCCTCGGATCTCTCTCCTTAGTAACTCATATCCACCCTCCAGTGCTCCTCTGAGCCTGCCAGCCTCTGCAGTGAGGTCTGTGACCTCAATAGTGGACTCCTATGGCTGAGGATGGGCTAAAGCAAGGACTTGCCCCTGCAAGTCAAGAACTCTGCCAGTCAGTCTCCAGATGGTGTCCTCAAGCTGCTGAATCCAGATGGACTGATCTGATATCATCTTAAACACAGTGGAGATGTGGGGAGTCATGGTCTGATCAGAAGAAGTGGCTTCTGGTGCAAAAGTAGTACTGCTCCACTGACTAGATAGCAAAGAAGCCACACGCTGTGATATTTGCTCGATCTGATCGTCAGCCAGTCTGAACTCTGATTGAGGTGCTCTGCTCTCTGGCTGATACACTGGTGTGGGCATCCTAGTAAACTCTGAAGGGCCAGCCTCTGTATCAGGAATGAACTGGATATTTGGTGATGCTGCCCTGAAGTCATGGACAGGAGATGATGGACCTTCTTCTTCAGCTCTGTCTTCAGTTCTGTCTTCAGCTCTCTCCTCAGCTCTCTCCTCAGCTCTTTCTTCAGAGCCCTTGATCCAACCACCATCAGTCTTTGTAAATCCCATTCGGTGCAGGGTGTGTTGGTTGAAAGTGTCCACATGAGAGAGCTTAGTAGAAGCCTCCCCCTCACAGCTAACTCCAAACCTCCTAAATACTCGAGTAAGGGCCATACCATAAGGCAAGTGTGCCTTGGATCTGTTCAAAGTCTCTCTCATGGCCTCTATCATAAGTGCAGGGAGGTTCAGGGGGGTCTGAGTGATGACATGAAACATGATACAAACATCTCTGCTGGAAAGTAAATCATGCCTACCACTCCTAGGAAAGAAGAGCTTAGTTACTATCTGATGCAGGATCCTCATCTCAATGGACAAAATCTTTGCTTCCAATTTATTTAAACTTCCTGAGTAAGTTCCTCCTAGAATAACTCTGATCCCCTCTTCTTTTACTGGGAGTTCCATATAAGAGTAACCCTCACTAGGCAACTGAAGTATTTCTCCCAATATACTAGAATCCAAGCAAATATCAATACCCTTGACTGTTGAAGTCACTGACCCATTTCCATAATGTAGATTCTGGTAGAATTCTCTAACTAGGTCAACATAGGTGACTTCCTTAAGGGAGCAGTAGAAACCCCATCCTTGGTTTTTAATCTTAGTTGCAAATGTAAAACCCTCTTTTTCAAAGAACCGAAAATCTACATTCTTCCCGGTTTCAACTTTTCTATCAGATAGAGGATTCTTACTGGGGCTTAGGGAGGATTGAGGGGGACCTTGAGCAGATACTGAAGCTGGAGTGGGAGCAGTGGAAGACCGAGCAGCTTGCCTTTTCTTTCGGATATTTTCTTCAGGCTCACGGACTGACTTTCTTCTTTGGGGAAGCTTCATCTTCGGAGCCATATTCACTACTGTAGCAGGCAAGGAGATTTGGAGGAACAAGTGAATGAGTGGAGGAGGGATCACAAGAGAGTGAAGAGGGATTTTGGTGGAGAAAAGAGGTGGATTTGGGAAGAACGGTGGAGTGCTAGGGCACGCTCCAACCATGCCAAACAATGGGAGAAAGCACAGAAATCCCTTTCCAAGGTGACGATTTTTGGTGGAGAGGAGGAGGGAGAAGTGCCTCGAACTAGATCCTTGGATTTGGAGCTAAAGGAAATGGAGAAGTCAGCTTTTGGAAGGAGGAAGATGAAAGGATGAGTCGGCTCACGAACAGGATCCCGTATAAAAACAATGAGCCCGAGGGAAGTTTGAGGAAATAACAAGTTTGCCATTGAGTCGACTCATGGGGGTCGACTCATGAAATTCAGAAATTCAAAAAAAATGTGAATAAATTCCAAAAAAATTTGAAATTTTAGGAGAAGGAGTTTTGCTCAAAGATAAGTTTTTAGAATGATAAAATTTAGCTTTTGGGACTAGGATAGATGTTGGAAATTGAGCTCTATGAATTTTTGACATCAATTCTTGGAAATTGAGAAAAATTTAGGCATATGGATCTAGAATTCCTAGATTTCTCCTAATATCACAGAATCTATCCTCACTAAGGGCCTTTGTAAAGATATCAGCTAATTGATTTTCAGTGCAAACATATTCAAGAATTATACTTTTATTTTGAACATGTTCTCTTATAAAATGATGTCTTATTTCAATATGTTTGGATCTTGAGTGTTGAATTAGATTTTTAGATAGATTTATGGCACTTGTGTTGTCACATCTTATTGGTGTTTTATTAAGTTTGATTCCAAAGTCTTCGAGTTGTTGCTTAATCCACAAGATTTGAGCACAACAACTTCCGGCTGTAATGTATTCGGCCTCAGCCGTAGACAGTGCCACCGAATTTTGTTTCTTGCTAAACCATGAGATTAGGTTAACTCCAAGAAATTGGCAAGTTTCACTTGTGCTTTTTTTATCTAATTTACATCCAGCAAAATCAGCATCTGAATATCCTAATAAATCAATTTGTGAGTCCTTAGAGTACCATAACCCTAGAGTTTGAGTACCATTTAAGTATCTAAGGATTCTTTTAACCGCATTCAAATGAGATTCTTTAGGATTAGATTGATATCTAGCACATAAACAAACACTAAACATGATATCAGGCCTACTTGCAGTTAAATATAATAATGAGCCAATCATACCTCTATAGTATTTTAAGTCTACACATTTACCTTCATCATCCTTGTCAAGCTTACATGAGGGACTCATTGGTGTGCCAATTGGTTTGCAGTTCTCCATTCCAAATCTTTTGAGTAGTTCCTTGGTGTACTTGCTTTGGGTGATGGAGATTCCCTCTTTTGATTGTTTGATTTGGAGTCCGAGGAAGAAGGTGAGTTCTCCCATCATGCTCATCTCGAACTCCCCCTGCATAAGCTTAGCAAAGTCTTGACAAAGGGATTCATTAGTAGACCCAAAAATTATGTCATCAACATAAATTTGTATAACTAGCATATCATTTTGATTTCTTTTAATAAAGAGGGTTGTATCTACATTACCTCTTGAAAAATCATTATTTAGTAGAAATTTGCTTAGCCTATCATACCATGCTCTAGGTGCTTGTTTTAATCCATATAAAGCTTTATTTAATCTAAAGACATGATTAGGAAAAGCATGATTTTCAAATCCAGGGGGTTGTTCTACATATACTTCTTCAGCAATATATCCATTTAAAAATATACTTTTAACATCCATTTGAAATAACTTGAATTTCATAAAGCAAGCATATGCAAGTAGAAGTCTAATAGCTTCTAATCTAGCAACAGGTGCAAAGGTTTCATCAAAATCAATTCCTTCTTCTTGATTATATCCCTTAGCAACCAGTCTTGCTTTATTTCTAATTACATTTCCATGCTCATCTAATTTGTTTCTAAAGACCCATTTTGTGCCAATTATTGAATAATTTTTAGGTCTTGATACTAAGGTCCAAACATTATTTCTTTCAAATTGAATAAGTTCCTCTTGCATTGTATTAATCCAATTATGATCATTTTCAGCTTCTTCAAAAGTTTTAGGTTCAAGATGAGATACAAAAGCACAATGATTAACTACATCTCTAAGTGAAGAACGGATTTTTACCCCATGCATAGGATCACCAATAATTAACTCCTTAGGGTGGTTGTGAACATACCTTCATTCCTTGGGTAGGTCATATGTACCTTGAGGTTGTTCTTGAATTTCTTCACCTCTCTCATCTTGTTTGTCTTCTTGATCTTTGTCTTCTGGAGTTGCTGAATCTTTCAGAGTGATCTCCTTCATACCTTCTATTAGTGGATCTGCATCATCAACACCCTCATTCTTCCTTGAAGGAAGATCGTTAGATTCATCAAAAACAACATATATGGACTCCTCAACTACTAAAGTTCTTTTGTTGAAAACTCTAAATGCTTTACTAGTGGAGGAGTAACCTAGAAAGATTGCTTCATCTGATTTTGCATCAAATTTATCAAGTTTTTCTTTGCCATTATTTAATACAAAACATCGGCAACCAAAAATATGAAAATATGCAATATTTGGTTTTCTTCCTTTCCAAAGTTCATAGGGGGTTTTCTTTAAAAATTGTCTAATCAAAGCACGATTTAAAATGTAACATACTGTGTTAATTGCTTCCGCCCAAAAATATCTTGGAAGGTTGCTTTCACAAAGCATGGTACAGACCATTTCTTCTAAGGTTCTGTTTTTCCTTTCAACTACCCCATTCTGTTGGGGTGTCCTAGGAGCAGAGAAGTTATGGCCAATTCCATTTTCATCACAAAAATTTTCAAAGTCTTGATTTTCAAATTCAGTTCCATGATCACTTCTAATATTTTGAATTGAAAACCCTTTTTCATTAGTGACTTTTCGATGAAATTTAGTGAAAATATGAAAAGTTTCATTTTTGTGTGCCAAAAAGAAAACTCAAGTAAAACGAGAGTAATCATCTATAATTACAAAGCCATATCATTTTTCTCCTAGACTAGTGGTTCTAGTTGGTCCAAATAAGTCCATATGCAAGAGCTCTAAAGGTCTAGAAGTTGAAACAGTATTTTTGGATTTAAATGAAACTCTAGTTTGTTTACCTAATTGGTATGCATCACAAATTCTATCCTTTTCAAAATTCAGTTTTGGCAAACCAAGAACTAATTCTTTCTTAATTAATTTTGAAAGAGAATGCATGCTAATATGTGCAAGTCTACGATGCCACAGCCAACTAGTCTCATTAACTTTAGCATTCAAGGATACTAGGCATTGCATGTCTAATTTGGCTAAATCATTCAAATCTACCATATAAACATTGCCATGCCTATGTCCTATAAATTTAATGCCATCGTTAATAGGACTAGTCACAATACAAACAGATGATTCAAAAAATAACTTTATACCCTTTATCACAAAATTGACTAATGCTAAGTAAGTTATGCTTTAAACCTTTAACTAACAAAATATTTTCAATGTATTTGGAGGGAGTGATACCAATGTTACCTATCCCGATGATCTTTCCTTTGCCATTATCTCCAAAGGTGACCATCCCTCCATCCTTAGCATCAAGCGTGATGAATTGTGATTCATCACCAGTCATGTGTCTCGAGCATCCACTGTCAAGATACCATTTTCTGTTTCCTCCTTGAGATGCTAGACACACTTGCAAGCAAAGGTCAAGTTTCTATCTTAGGTACCCAAGCTTTCTTGGGTCCTTCTAGGTTAGTCAAAATGGTTCCTTTTGGAACCCATATTTTCTTTATAGTTGTGTTTGCAGATTTGTTAATAAGGCATGTGTATGATTTATGTCCTATTCTACCACATTTGAAACAAGTAATATTTGTAGACTTGTTACTTGAATAATTTACATAAATATTCTTCAGAAATTTTTATTTCTTCAAAGGGTTATAGCCAAGTCCAGCCTTATCATATACAGCTTTTTGATTATCAAGAATCATATTTAGTTTGTTTGAACTTAAGGTGAACTTATCTACTATAGGTTTCAGCTTGTTAATTTCATTCTTTAAGCTTTGATTTTCTTGAATCAAGGTGGATTTTTCAATTGAAAGATTTTCAGCTTGTTTCACTAAGGACTGATTTTTCAATTTCAGTTCTTTGTTTTTCATCCCTAGTTTCTTTAATTCATCAATTAAATCATAGAATGCTTCATGCAATTCTTCAAAAGTAAATTCACTAGGGGATTCAGAAGTTACCTCATTTTCGTGTGCCATAAGGCACAGGTTGGCTTGTTCTGTTGAGGTTTCCTCATCGGAGCTTGAGTCATCACTCGTACTCCAAGTCGCCATCATTGCTTTCTTTTTGAACTTTTTGGGACCTTTCTTCAGTTGTGGACATTCGGATTTGAAATGTCCCGGCTTCTTGCACTCGTAGCATATAAGGGGTTTATCTTTCTCTTTCTCTTTGCTTTGTTCCCCTTTTGTGAATGACTTCTTTCTCATTTTCTGTTTCTTTTTTCTTAGAAATTTCTTAAATCTCCGGGTGATGAGTGCCGTCTCTTCATCCTGTTCTTCATCTTCAGTGTCATCCGTTTCATCATCAGGCGAAGCTGTGGATTTGAGGGCAATGGTTCTTTTCTTTTTGACTTCATCCTCTTGATGTTGCTTCATGCTAAGTTCATGAGTCATCAAGGATCCAAGAAGCTCTTCTAGAGGTAGAGTGTTCAAGTCCTTTGCTTCTTGGATGGCAGTCACCTTGGCTTCCCAAGTTCTTGACAATGACCTGAGAATCTTCCTTACAAGCTCACTGTTAGTATAAGATTTGCCAAGACTCTTCAAACCATTAATTATATTAGTAAAACGAGTAAACATAGCAGTTATGGACTCATCATGCTCCATTTTAAACAATTCATATTTATGCACAAGCATGTTTATTTTAGACTCTTTTACTTGATTTGTTCCCTCATAGGTTACTTCTAACCTATCCCATATTTCTTTAGCAGATGCACAAGTAGAAATGCGATTAAATTCATTTGCATCAAGTGCACAATAAAGAACATTCATAGCTTTAGCATTTAATTATGCCAATTTCTTATCAACCTCATCCCATTCTTTCTCGGGTTTGGTTGACTCCTCACCATCTATAATCTTGGTGAGTGTGTGAGGACCGTTCACTATGATACTCCACATATCATAGTCGAGTGCTTGTATGAATATCTTCATTCGAGCTTTCCAGTAGGTGTAATTAGACCCATTGAAAAGTGGAGGTCGGTTGGTAGATTGCCCCTCGGCTAGAGAAGTACCGACATGGGTTGCCATAGATCTTTGGCTCTTTGATTGTTAGATCAAAGAAGGGCTAGAGCACCGGGCTCTGATACCACTTGTTGCCCAGCTATGCAACCCAAGAGGGGGGGGTGAATTGGGTTTTTAAAAATTTTAAGCTTAACTAATTACTTATGAAAAGTATTTGTTAAAAGCTTGATGAATGAGAAGAAAGACTTTAATTCAAGATTAATTACCTAAAGCAAGAATATAATAAAGAAATAAAGAGAAACAATAAAGCACACCACAAACACAAGGATTTATAGTGGTTCGGTGCCAACCTTGCACCTACATCCACTCCCCAAGCTCCTACATGGGAATTCCAATCCACTATACTTGTATTCAACCCGAATACAAACATCGAAAACTTTGACACTAGCTATCCCAAGCTAGTCCACTTGTTTCCCGGGTACAAGCCAACCCAAAATACTCCGATTTCAGGTTTGGATCAACCTTCCCTTGTTTTGGAAACCCTCCAAAAACAAGAACAATTACTCACAAAGAGTAAGACAGTTTAGAGCATAAATAAGTACAAAAATAGCTCTTTAAATGAGCGAATATAATATTAAATACACTTTACTCAAATGAAGAAGCCCCTTTTGGATTTCCTCAAGGTGGATGAAGAGTTGAATGAACGCTTGATGAGAAGGTGAACTTTGATTGAAGACTTCTTGAAGGCTTTGAAAGAGCTCTTGATCAAGGTTGAAAAATTGGCTTGAAAAACCCTCTCTTTGAATGCTCTTGAATGCCCTTTTGAATGCTCTTGCTTTTCTCTTTCACAATCTCTCATGTATATTGTAGATTCCTTGTCTCTCTCGTGTATATTGTGGATCCCCTGTCTTTTTCTCTCGTGTATATCGTTGATCCCCTTTTTCTTTCACCTTTTGAAACCTTTTATAGCTTTAAGAAACAAGGGAAAACATTTTAGGCAGAAAAAGAGCCGTTAGAGCATTTTAAGGGAGCATTAAAGGCAATTAAAATGGGCAAAAAACTAGCCGTTGTGGATAATTTTCGTCGCAGGGGTAGACTCATGAGTCGACTCATGCTTCAGGGGTCGACTCATGAGTCGACCTCTGTTGCAAAGACCAGAGATTTGGGTTTCTGGATATTTTGGCCCAAAACAGCAGAAGTCGACTCATGAGTCGACTCATGCCTTGTGGGTCGACTCATGAGTCGACTCACAGGTCGTGCCAAGCCAAAAAACCAGCGTGCCAAGGGAAATTTTAGCGTACCAATCAGCTCATTTTGCCATGAGTTGACTCATGAGTCGACTCATGCACTTCAAACATTCATAACTTCAAAAATATAAGTCCAAAAATAATGAAATTTTCACCAATAGATTACAAATCATTTGTTCTACCAAATGGTACTATCAAATCAGGATTTTAGTAAAATTATGATTTTGCCCCTGAAGAGCATAAAGACTTTTTCAAATAAAAATATTTGTATCCCTTCAATCTGCTTTGTAATCATCAAAATCAATCTAGGAGCAACAATTATTGATAAATTATAGAAAGATTGATTAGTAATTAGATTGCTAATTAACTTAATTTGATTGAGTATTAAAGTTTGAATTAAATCTAATTGAATTAGATTTATTTTGATTTGATCCAATTAGGTTATGAGATGACCTAATCACTAAGGGTGTTCGATTCCTAATTCAAGCTCGATTAATTTTTAATTTGATTAAGATTTAATTAAAATTATTTATTATTTAATTAGATTAGATAATCTAATTGGGTTTAATCTAATTTAGTTGGGTCAAGAACCTGATTAGATAAGAACACAAGTTAGAATTCAAATAGAATGAAAACACCCCATACACCATCTTTCACTATGCCAATCCTTTCTCTACACGTAAAATTGATTTTCACATGTAATTTTTTGCACCTAGAAGGTGTGTGATTTCTTCTTCTGATTCTCTTTGGATCATGATTTGGTTGGTTCAAGTTTGACTTCGAATTGGTTTGAAATCAAGCTTAAATCAAGAGTCCAAGTTTTGTGGGACTCTACCTAGCCGCCGACCAGCCTTCTTTCTCATGTGGCAACAAATTTTTGTGTGATGTTTTTTGCACCAATCTAAGTTATGTCACCCTCCTTTCTAAGTTTCTTATGTGTAGACTAAATCTGATTTAAAAAAAAAAAATAAATTTGATCTAAATCCATGATAAGATCAAAAGCTATTTGAAGCTGAACCAGATTATCCAAACTCTACATAGGATGCCACCTTTAAGAAGGGCTGGTTTTTGTGTGCCAAACCACTTTAGATTTGGTGTGAGAAATACTTAGAGAGGGCATGAGAGATCTAATAAGGAGGGGTGGGTGTCCGTGTGTGAGATAAAGAGGAAGAAGATCCTCTTTGGGGTGTCAGATCTAGGGTGGGGGTTCTAGGATTTCCTAGTTTTAATTTTGTGAGAGAGAAAAATAAAAAAGATTTTATTTTTCTTCTTCCATGCCATCTCTTTCTTGAGAAGCTCTTTCTTCTAATCTGGGAGTATCTATTTGATCTAAGGAAAAGAGTCTCCATCAGCCATTCACAGCCTTCATCGCAAGCTAGCACTTTCGAAAAGGATGATCTATTTGGGGCTTCGAGTGGATTATCTATAGAGGTCAGACATACTATACGGCTGCTCGACATTAGGAAGAACCTCCTATCATATCTATTAGTAGCAGTGATCATTGACTCATGATCAGATAATGGGTTTTGAACTCATCAGATCAGATCTAAGCATTAGATCTGATTCAGGGCATCGATATAATCGATGCAGTGTTTTGTTTCAAATCAAATTTTTTTGTGCAAAATTTTTATATCATAGATCCTTAAGAAAGTAGTTTAGATCTAATCTAAAGTATGTGTAAGAGATTAAATAGTTTAATTTATTACTTCTGCTATAAAAATTTTAAAAAAAATACATACTTTGAACTGCCTATTTCCCAACAATGGTATCAGAGCTTTGGTTTTTTGTGACATGAATTTTTTGCATAAATTTGATATTAATCTAATTTTAATTATTTATATTAGATATAAATAATTAATTTAAATTTTGAGTAGTATAGTAATCTAATTGGATATATTCTTATAGCCATCTGGTCATAGGAGAAATCAGGGTTTCACAGTCCTATTTATCCATTCAATGGGATCTCTTATGGCGTATAGGGGTACTGCATGGTCTTTTTCATAATGATGAACCATGAAAAAATTTTAAAACTTTATTTTAGATCTAAAATAATATATCATACATCTAAAATTAGAGTTTTGATCATTGGATGATTGTTTATAAAAATATTTTATAAAAATAAAAATTATTTTCAAACACTGAACCCAAACCTATGTCAGCCCAAAACTTAATTAAAAATTAAGTGATCTAGATTTGAGAATCAAAGATCTAAGGCATCAATTTCATAATTCATGGGTTAATGGGTTAGCTCGAGTCAAGTCCATCTAACTGGATTAGACCTTGGATTAGAAATCATTGATAATAGACCATATTAGTAATTGATCAAAATCTAGTTAAAAGTTAATTTTGATTGAGTCAATTTGTTCTCTTGATCAATTCTCAATAGTTGTAGTTGGTCGGATCCATGTCTTTGATTAGACCAAGATAGACTTTGATTGTAGCTCTGTGGTCGAACTCAAGTCTATAAGTCGATCAAATTGAAACTGATTTATCAATTGATGTCTAAAGTAAGTTTGGTAGTCTTGATCGGTGGTCACTAATTGGGAGCTACTCGCATAGATTGAGTCTATGATGAGTTAGTGGCATATCCCTCCCATCGATTTCACTTATCTGACCAATATGGTGAATCATGTTTTTATTAGATCACTTAATGATTGGGCTTGACCCATGCTAACTAGAAAATCAATATGACTGATTTAGGTGCCCCTAGTTCAAGTTGTCTTGAGTCCTTATCATGACTTGGTGAAGTCAATGGGATGATTAAGAATAACTGGTTGAGTCTTTTCTCATCTATCAATTTAATTAATTAAATTCTTTAAAATTATTAGGTCCCTAAAAAATAAAATAGTTATGGAGAGAACTAGATCATAGCCTCCCATTAAGTTGGATGATCATAGCCTCCCATTAAGTTGGATGGCCCAAAGGCCTAGTGCTCATCTGCTATTGAAATTATCATTCATAATATGATGAGTCAGTCGAGTTCTCTCTTATGAGTGATCAGGATGACCAACCAAAGTTGAACCTGATCATTTGTGATTTGATTCCTAAGTATGATCATGTTAATGGTTGGACCTAATCAGATCTTTCAATGGAGGCCAAAGCCTACTGTTAGGATCCTGGGGCAAAATCAATTACTAAAAATTATTTGTAGAAACAATTGATTAAGAACCAACCAATAGATGTACTAAATGAGCCGGCCAAAGTCGGACTCATGTGCAACTATGTAGATTCTAGTACCTGCTAAAGAATTAAGGTAATTCTTCGAATTGAAGATAGAGGCTATCAATTCATTTAAAATAGTGGGAGAACCTTTAGACTAAAGTCCATATCTTTAGGCTTAATCAATTCATATGCTAATTATATTTTAGTTTTTCTTTTATAGTTATGGCCACCAATTTATTGCTCTGATCGCTGTTAGATAGTGATAAATTGAGAGGATCCAATTTTGATAGCTGGTATCAGAAATTGAAGATCATCCTGGGGCACGAGCAGATCTTATACGTGTTGATGGATCTGGCACCTGAGGAGCCTACTCCTAACGCTCGTGGTGTGGTTTGGACACTTACTTGAAGTGGCTTAACGACTGCACTATGGTATATTGTATTATGTGAGTGGCTATAAATGATGAGTTCAATCACAAATTCAAGGAAGCTCAGCCAGAAGAAATGCTTAAAGTGTTGAATGATTCTTTTGGCACTCTCAAGGACATTGAGCGGCACAAGACCAGTTATACCATTTTCAATGGTAGGATGAGGGAGGAGACGTCAGTAACTGATCATGTATTGTACATGATCGAACAGATCGAGCACCTCAACAAGCTCGACTTTCTCTTACACGAGCAATTTGGGACAGATGTGATTCTGAATTCTCTACCGAAGTCCTATTTATCGTTTCTCAATAATTATCGAATGATGAAGTCTGTAATTAACTACCACGGTTTGTTGGGGTTGCTGCAGACTTATGAGAAAGATAACCAGCTCCATAAGGAGATGGTGAATGTAGTGGGAGCATCTTCTTCAGGCAGGCATCGTCCCTTTAAGAAAAGGAAGAAGAAGAAGAAGAACAAAGATGCAAAAGTGCTGGGGGTCAGACCGTGAAGTCCAAGTTCTAGTCTGACTAAAGTCAGACAGAGTGCTTCTACTATAGGATGCAGGAACATTGGAAGAAGAACTATCCTCAATACATTGCTTCCCTTGATCCGAACAGGTTGAAGAAGAAGAAGAAGCAATCGATTGCTAAGGTAATTATTTGATAACTCTTTGCAACTTCTCAATTTGTGATACAATGACCAGGGTATTAGATAGTGGTAGTCCTATTAATATTTGTAATTCATTGTAAGGACTTCAGGTCAGTAGGAGATTTGAAGATGGTGAAAAATTTTTAAATGTTGGAGATGGAAGATCAGTTTCAGTTCTAGCTTTAGCAATCATCAAATTTGTATTCAATTCTCATATTATTCTTCTTAGTGATTGTAATTATTGTCCGAGTTTCTTATTGAATATAATTTTTGTAGGCCTTCTGGCCATAGAAAAATATGAAATTTCAATAAATAAAAATTTTTGTGATATCATTTTGAATGATGTTACTGTAATGCATGGACAATTGAATAATAAAATTTACATTGTATCACGGCCTAGTGTAATGTACACATCGAGAAAATGCCCTAAGATAGATGATGTCTCGGATGGCTACCTTTGGCACTGTAGGCTAGGTCATATCAATAAGAATAGGATGAATAGGTTAATCTGAGAGGGAATCCTTAAGGATAATGATTGTAAATCATTGCCAACCTATGAATCATGTTTACTTGGCAAGATGACCAAATCATCTTTTATTGGAAAAGATAAATGAGCCAGTGATGTTCTAGGTCTCGTATATACTGATGTATGTGGATCGATGAGCACAAATATGAAAGGAGGACATCAATACTTCATTACATTCATAAACGAGCTATCTAGGTATGGGTACATCTACTTGATGAAGAACAAGTCAGAATCATTTGAAATGTTCAAATGATTTCGTAGTGAGATAGAGAAACAAATTGAAAAGAATATTAAAGCTTTTTGATCTGATCGAGGAGGTGAATATCTTTTCAGTGAATTTGTGACACATCTAGAAGAGAATGGGATTCTCTTGCAATGGACTCCTCTTGAAATGCCACAGCATAATGGCATCTCAGAAAGGAGGAATCGAACCTTGTTGGATATGATTCAATCCATGATGGGATTTTCAAATCTGCAAATCTCATTTTGGGGATTGCACTCGAGTCGGCTTGCTATGTACTTAATAGGGTTCCAAGTAAGTCTACGAATAAAACACCATATGAGATATGGACTGGGAATAAACCAGTACTCTTGCATTTTAGGGTTTGGGGGTGTCCGACTTATGTCAGACATTTAAAAATAGATGAACTAAGACCTAGGTCTAACAAGTGTGTCTTCATAGGGTATCTTAAAGAAATCAAGGGGTATTACTTCTACCTTGCTCATGAATAAAAAGTGTTCGTAAGCAATAAAGTACAATTTTTAGAAAAAAAATTCTTTAGTGAAGGAATTAGTGCTTCTAAAATTGAGCTTGATAAAGTTTGATGGATAGAAAAACTGACACAATCTAGTAAACCCATAGAACTTGATTTGATAGAGTCAAATCTAGTACCTGTGAATGATGCACCATTAAGGAGATCCGATAGAGTATCGCATCCACAGAATAGATACTATGATTTTTTGATCCAAGATGGGGATCTTGTTGAACTCAATGAAAACAATGAGGATTCGATCTCCTACATGGATGCAATGCAGAGGTCTGACTCTGATAAGGGACTAGAAGCCATGAAACATGAAGGTCAACAATGTGTGGACATTAGTTGACCCACATGAGGGGGTAAAACTCATAGGGTGTAAGTGCATCTTCAAGAGGAAGAGAGATGCAGACGGCAAGATGGAAACCTATAAAGTCCATCTGGTTGCCAAGGGGTATTGTCAATATTATGGTATTGACTATGACTAGACGTTCTCCCCTATGGCAATGCTGAAATCTATTCGGATCATGCATGTGATAGCTGCACATCTAGACTATCAAATCTGACAAATGGATGTGAAAATAGCTTTTCTTGATAGTGAGCTAGAAGAAGAGGTATATATGATACAATCTGAAGGTTTCACATCCTCAAACGAGTCTAAGGTATGCAAGCTTCAGAGTTCCATTTATGAATTGAAGCAAGCAAGTAGGAGTTGGAACATGCATTTTGATAAAGTGATCAGAACATACGGCTTCATTAGAAACGGAGAAGAACCCTACATATATAAATACGTCAACAATTCTATAATTATATTTCTTGTTCTGTATCTGGATGACATTCTTTTAATCGAAAATGACATTCTCATATTACAAGGAATAAAGGTTTGACTATCATCTCAGTTCTCCATGAAGGACTTGGGAGAAGCATCTAATATCCTTGAGATGAAGATCTATAGAGATAGATCAAAAAGAATGCTTGGATTGTTCCAATCTACATACATCGATACAGTGGTGAAATGGTTTAATATAAAAAATTTTAAGAAGGGCTATCTCCTGATAGGCCATGGAATTACTCTCTCAAAGAGAAATTATCCGACAACTCCTCAAGAGAGAGAGCATATGAGCAAGATTCCATATGCTTCGGTAGTGGATTTCATAATATATGCTATGATATGTACCAGACCAGATATAGCATACTCACTAGGAGTAGTGAGCAGATACTAGTCTGATCTAGGAGAGAACCACTGGAAGATTGTAAAAACCATCATTAAGTATTTAAGAAATACCAAGAACCAATGGTTTGTTTATAGAGAATCTGACGTAAAACTTATGAGGTTTACAGACTCTAATTTTCAGTTAGACCATGACGATAGCAAGAGCATGTCGGGATATATCTATACCCTGAACAGTGGAGCAATTTGCTGGAAAAATTTTAAGCAGCATACTATAGCCGACTCTACTTGTGAGGTGGAATACATCATGGCATCCGATGCTGCAAAAGAAGCTGTGTGGTTATGAAAGTTCATTGACGAGCTTGAAGTAGCACCCTCCCTCAATGGCCCTATTTTGTTCAAGGGAAGGAACCAAAGTCACATCAACATACCAAACACATTCTACGCCACTACCACCTAGTTTGAGAGATCGTAGATCGAGGTAACATCGAGCTTCAGAAGATTGATGAAAAGAAAAACCTAGCTGACCCATTTACTAAAGCCTTTAGTATTAAGGAGTTTGAAGGTCATAAACTGAAGATGGGCATACGATACTGTACTGATTGGCTTTAGACCAAGTGGGAGTTATTGAAAATTATGTCCAAAAACTAATCATTAGCCTGTTGACCATTATGCTAATCAATGTAAATATATATGAATTAATAAATTAATAAAATTATTATTTAACTTTTTCATCACAAAATAGTGTACATCTTCTTAATGAACTCTAATTATTGTGATGAAGTCTTTAGGACTATCTTAATCGATATAGGAGGATATACCATTTAGTTTTTAAAATAAATTCATGACCAAATGATACGCTATTGCTAAGATGATAGTGTTTATCAAGTGTAGGTCATTGTGTGTCATATGCATTGATTGTTCTCATAATCAAGTGATGTGGAGATACTGGTATGACATACAAGTGAGATATAAGAGTACATCTCATTGAACGTGACCAACTGCTGGGCACTCTACTATCAAAAGTAGCTCATGAAGGATATGGGTATAAGTGTCTCTCAGATCTGAGATCACCATGGTAACTTACAAGCAACTTACTGTACTTTGGTGCCAGACTATTTGAATTTCTAATTCGATGATGGAAGATTTTTGGGCACAGTCAAGTACTTACGAAGTCGGTGTGTGAGGCAAGATCAAATTGACCCCTTTGAATAAGTAGGAGTTAATATATCAATGTGTTTCAATTTAGTAAATCTTTGATCAGGATAATTCATATGATGATTTTGAAAGGTTGAAACACATTGTGGTTGACAAATCTGGGGTTGACAGTTAAGCTTCAAGTCACCATGAGCATTAGCATCAAAGGGATGAATTGTTGGGAAATGTGTCTCAAAAGCCAATCATCTAGCTGTTGACGGTTGAGCAACCAAGTATTGTAATTGATTTGTTAATAAATAAAATATATTTGGCATTTTCATCATAAGCTTTCATCTTCTAATGAACTCCGTTGTTATGATGAAGTCCTTAGGACTATTCAGATTCGATAAAGAGAGGATTTATCGATTAGTCCTTAAAACTGTTCACGACCAAATGATAAACTGTTAATAAGGACGACAGCTTCTATCGAGCATAGGTCGCTGTAGGCCATATGGGTTGGTTGTCCTCTTAACCAAGGAGTGTGGAGACACTGGTATGACATACAGGTGAGATGTAAAGGTATATCATCATTGAATGTGACCAACTCTAAAGTATTCTGCTGTCGAGAATGTCTTGATGGGATATAGGTAAAAGTGTCCCTTAGACCTGAGATCACCTCAGTGACTTGCAAGCAACTCACTGTGCCTTGGTACTAGACTAACTGAATTTTTAATTCAGAGACGGAAGGCATCTGGGCACAGTCAAGTACTTACGAAGTCAGAGTGTGATCGAGATGGGATTGACCACTCCAAGAGTTGGAGAAGAATGAGTCACTGTATTTCAATTTAGCAAAACCTTGGCCAGGATAATTCATCAGATGGATTTGATATTTTGAAATACAATGTGGACAACCTGATCAGAGTTGACAGTTGAACTCTGAGGTGTCCTATGATCATTTTGGTCAAGAGGATAAATTATATGGAAACTATATCCGCATGGGTTCTAAGGATGTTGTTCTACATATTTGACCTATCCGATCGTCGGATACCATTGCTAGATGGTCACTTCGATTGGTATAAAAATTTATTTCTATGCTACTGGCTTAGGTTCGGACCTATGAGGTCACACACATTAGAGTTCATGATCCGATCGGATGGTTGATCAACGATTAAGAATCGTTCTAGGGTTAAATGATCAATACGATTGACATTTAACCCAGTGCAAGTGTTGCAGGATGATCGATTAGCAATTTGATTGCTAATTGGCTTAATTTGATTAAGCCAATGGATTGAGATTAAGTCTAATTAAATATAATTTAATTATATTTGGTTTGGACTTGATTGGATCAAGTCCAATTGGTTTATTGGATAAGCCAAATGCAAGGAAAAACTAGTCCTAGTTCAATTAAGATTGGGTCAACCTAATTTCTAATTTGATTAAAAAATTAAATCAGATTTAAATCTAATTTAATCTGATTAAATTAGGTTCTTAATTGAGTTAAGACCTATTTTAATTAGATTGATCTAATTTTGATTTGATTTGGTTTGAGAAACCAAATTAAAACAAGTCATAAGATAGAATCCTAGTAAGACTAGGATTCCACCTTGCGCCACATAAGCCCCCCCCACGCCCTCTCTCTTATTCCATGCCAATCTCCTCTTATTTTGTGTGACAAAAGCCCTCTCCCAGGTCTCTTCCATATCCATAAAAGATTTTCTCTCTTCTTTCTTACATGGAAGGTGGTTTGGATCAAATCAAAGAGGAATAAGTTTGGATATCGAATTCTATGAGATAGAGTTTTAAAAATCCAAAACTCTTTCAATTTTGCATCGAATTTATCCAAATTTTTTTTAAAATTTTTGTAACTTTTAGGGTACACATTATGAACCCTTTTTTGGTGGTCCATGTATAAAAATAAGGAGGAGGTGCTCAAGAGTTGGGCGCCCCTTATCTTGCCATGTTTGGATAAGCCTTGATAAGGTATTTGACCTAGACAAGGACTCTATCATATCTCTCTCTATAAAATGAGTTTCTTTATAAAATTTTCTTAGAAAATAGATATTTGACATACATTTGGGCCATACAAAAATTAGAGAGAAATACTTTTGGGTTGTGGAGATATAATAGACACAAGATAGGGTGTTTAGAGAGAGAAACGAGAAGAAGAAGAGGGTCTTCTTCTAGGGTTGTTTGTTTTCATCTCTTCCCTTCCTCCATCTTGAGTTTTCTGAGAGTGGTTCAGATTTAAAACTTATCCTCCTAATTCTCATCTTTGGAAGAGCCCAAATCAAGAAGGAGGCACCTGATCAACCATCAAAGAAGGATCAGCGCAGTACGAGCATACTGTGCTGATTTTCTGAAGTAGGACTTCTGGTCGAGATTCGTGGGCTCAAGTGGATGACTCCTAGAGGCCAGATGTATGTGCGGCTTACAACATCATCCTCAAGCCCGGATCAGTGAGGTTAGAACATCTAACTTTCAAGATAATAAATCTGATCTATTGTTTAATACTTACATTAGATGTAGTATAGAAACATGTTGATATGACCAACATGTAGTTCATGCTCTATATATTTTAATTTCTAATTTAATACTATGTAATAATCATGTAATAAGATCTTAGATCTAAGGATTCTCTGGTTTTAGAAAATAAATTTTGATTTATTTTAGTCTTCTGCTGCATGATCTTGAAAAAGTTTGAAGATCTAACCCTGAAACCCTAGATCTGGTTCCTTCAATTGGTATCAGAGCCTAGGTTCTTCATTACATGATTATTTATGCATGCTTAGATTATTTCTTAGATTAGATCTAATTTATAATCTAATTATTAAATTTAAAATTAAAATTTTAGATCAATCACGAACAGCAAGGTTGTCCTGCTGTAAGGTTTATCCCTTACAGTGCAAAGGTTGTCCTAGTTTGTGTAGATCTGTCTTTAATCATAAATTTATTAGATATGATCTAGATTAAATTTATGATTTATTAGATTTAAAAGGTGTTTAAATCTAAAATAAAATCTCTTTATTAATAATTTTTGTGCAAAAAAATTATTTAAAGTTGAAATTATTTCAATTACATGAACTTGTTTAGATTAGATCTAAAGTAGTTTCATGTTTATTTCACTTGCATCTTGATTATGAATCAAACATGCAATATGGTTGGTAGAATCATATTGTAAAATTATTTTATAAATATGAAAATTATTTTTTTGAGAAGCTGAACCCAACCCTCAGCCCAAAACTTAATTAAGAATTAAGAAGTTGTTTTGATTAGGTTCTAGGATTGTGAATTGAAGAACCTAAGACACAAACCATAACGCATTGGGTTAATGGGTTAGTGGGAATTAGGTCCATTAATTGGGTTAGACCGATGGTTAGATTAAAGATGGACTTAATTAGAGAATTGACTAAATCTAATCAATTGTTGTCTTAGATTAGGTCAAGAATTTTCTAGATCAATTACAATAGTTGTAGTTGGTCAAGTCCATGTCTATAACGAGAACCAAATAGACTTGATTCTTGGCTAAGCGGTCTAGCATGAACTGTTAGGTTGATCTAATTGAAACTAATTAAATCAGTTGGTGTCTAAGGCAAACCAGAACAGTGGTTTTTAATTAGGAGCCCGCTTACCTGACCATTTCTGATGGTGTCTAAGGCAAGCTATGGCCAACCCTCTCACTAATTGAACTTACCTGGCCTCTTGGTGAAATTATGTTTTGATCGTATCACTTGACTATTCGAGCTGACCCATGTCAGCTAGGTAAATCAGTGTGACTAATTTAGGTGCTCTTAGACCATCCCTTTTAATGGTCTCCCTTAAGTTGACTTGGTGAAGCCAGTGGGAGGATCATGATACGCTGGTTCATCTGTCCTCATCCTCTAAATTATTTAAATCCTCTAAAATTATTAGGTCCTTAAAATGATAAAGTTATAGAGATAATTGAGTCATAGCCTCCCATTAAGGTGTTTGATAATGAGTCCATTAACTCAATAATCATTGCAGACCCAAAGGCCTAGTGATTGTTGACTAATGGAATTATACTCATCATATGATGACTTGGAAGGATCTCTCTAATGGTGGTTAGGTGAGCCAACCAAAGTTGGGCTTAATCATTTGTTGGTTAGATGCACCAAGTATGGTCATGTTAATGGTTGGACCTAACCGGATCCTTACAGTGGAGGCCAAAGCCTACTGATTAGGTTTCTGGAGCAAAATTAAAATTTTTAGAAATTATTTAGAGAAATAATTAGTTATGAACCTACCCTTAGATGTACATGGGTTGGCCAACCATAGTTGGGCTTGTGTGTAGTCTAAGTGGATTCTAGTACCCACTAAGGAATTAGGTTAATTCCTCGAATTGGAGGTAGAGGCTACCAATTTGAATAAAATAATGGGAGAAACCTTTTGATTAATATTCAAATATTTAGGTTTAATGAATCAATTACTAATTAGGTTATGATTTTCCTTTGTGCATATATGGCCACTTCCCTATCGCTCCGATCATTGTTGGACAATGATAAGTTGGTGGGACCCAACTTCAGTAGCTGGTACTGAAAGTTGAAGATAGTCCTGGAGCATGAACGGATCCTATATGTGATAATGGATCCTGTACCTGAGGAGCCAGCTACTAGTGCATGTGAAACAGTTAGAGACACTTACCAGAAGTGGCTCAGTGATCGGACCACGGTGCGCTATATCATGCTGGTAGCCATGAGCGACGAGTTCAGTCACAGATTCGAGATGGTTTAGCCAAAGGACATGCTTCAAGTGTTGGAGGATGCCTTTGGCACACCCGATAATGTAAAGAGGCACAAGACTAGTTGTGCCATCTTCAACACCAAAATGCGGGATGGTACCTCTGTCACTGATCATGTATTATACATGATCGAGCTGATGGAACGATTGAGCAAGCTCGACTTTTCCTTGCATGAGCAGCTTGAGAAAGATGCAATACTGAACTCGCTATCCAAGTCTTATCTCCCATTCCTCACTCATTATAGAATGACAAAGCCTGAAGTAAACTACCATGCGTTACTGAGGTTGCTTCAAAACTTTGAGAAAGATCACCAACTCCACAAGGAGTCGGTGAACTTAGTGGGAGGTTCGACTTCTGGTTCTCGACCCTTTAAAAAAGGAAGAAGAACAAGAAGAAGAAAGTAAAGAAGGTGCAAGTTCAGGTTGGGACATCTGTGCAGGGCCAGACCAAAAAGATCAAGCCTGATAAGAGTCTATTCAACTGGCAAGCACCCTAGATTTGATAGTGTGTCAGATATCTACTTATGGCACTGTAGGCTAGGTCATATAAATAAGAATAGAACAAATAGGTTGACTCAAGAGGGAATCCTCGAAGTTAGTGATTTTGAATCACTTCCAACCTGTGAGTCCTGTCTTCTTGATAAAATGACCAAGTCACCTTTCGCTGGAAAAGGTGAGAGAGCTACTGAGCTCTTGAGCCTAGTACATACTGATGTATGCGGACCCATGAGCACAAGTGCTAGAGGAGGATATTTCTACTTTATAACTTTCACGGATGACTTATCCAGATATGGATATGTCTATCTGATGAAATATAAGTTGGATTCATTTGAAATGTTCAAACGATTTTGAAGTGAAGTAGAAAAAAAAATTGAGAAGAGTATTAAAACTCTTCAATCTAACTGAGGAGGAGAATACCTTTCTAGTGAGTTTCTCACATATCTAGGAGAGAATGGGATTCTCTCCTAATGGACTCCTCCAGGAACACAACAGCATAATGGTTTGTCTAAAAAGAAGAATCAGACTCTGTTAGACATGGTCCGATCCATAATGGATTTTGCTAGCTTGCCGATATCCTTCTAGAGATATGCACTCGAATCGGCCTATTATCTATTAAATAGGGTTCTAAGTAAGTCTGTAATTAAGACTCCATATGAGATATGGATAGGGCGTAAGCCAGTACTTTCACACCTTAGGGTCTGGGGGTGCCCGGCCTATGTCAAACAATTAGTCACAGACAAACTTGGACCTAGGTCTGACAAATACACATTCATTGGGTATCCCAAAGAGATGAAAGGATATTTTTTCTATCATGCTAATGAACAAAAGGTGTTCGTCAGCCTTAAGGCAATTTTTTTAGAAAAAGAATTTCTTGGTGAAGGAATCATTGCCTCAAAGGTTGAACTTGATGAAGTTCAACGGGTAGAAGGACTGACACCAATAGCTGAACCTGAGTTGGATTTGATTGGATCAGATCTGGAGCCCAATGTACCTGCACCGTTAAGGCGATTCGATAGAGTACCGCATCAGCCAGACAGATACTATAATTTCTTGGTCTGGGACGGTAATCCCATCGAACTCGATGAGAACGATGAGGATCCGATCACCTATATGGATGCAACGCAGAGACCTGATTCTGAAAAATAGCTTGAAGCCATAAAATCCGCAATGGAGTCCATGAAGGTCAACGATGTATGGACATTGGTTGACCTACCTGAAGGGGTTAAACCCATTTGGTGTAAATGGGTCTTCTAAAGGAAGAGGGGCGCAGACGGAAAGCTGGAGACCTATAAAGCCCGTATGGTTGCCAAGGAATATCATCAACATTATGGTATTGACTATGATGAGACATTTTCTCCTGTGACAATGCTCAAATCTATTTGGATAATGCTTGCAATAGCTGCCCATCTGGATTATGAGATCTGGCAGATGGATATAAAGATAGCTTTTCTGAATGGAGAGCAAACCGAAGAGGTGTATATGATACAACCTAAGGGATTTATATTCACAGATGAGTCCAAGGTGTGCAAGCTTCAGAGATCCATTTATGGATTGAAGCAAGCTTCTCGGAGTTGGAACATGCATTTTGATAAGGTGATCAAAACGTATGGCTTCGTTAAGAATGGAGAAGAGCCCTGCATTTATAAATGGGCAAATGGTCCAGTTGTGGTATTCCTTGTCTTGTACGTGGATGACATTCTCTTAATCGGAAATGACATCCCCGCACTACTGGGAATAAAAGTTTGGTTGTCATTATAGTTCTCCATGAAGGACTTGGGTGAAGCATCCTACATCCTAGGGATGAAGATCTTTAGGGATAGATCTAAAAAGATACTTGGGTTATCCCAGTCCACGTACATAGATACTGTGCTGAAGAGGTTCAGCATGGAAAATTTCAAGAAGGGCTATCTACCGATAGGCCATGAAATTTCTCTCTCTAAGAAGGATTGTCCGACAAATCCTGAAGAGAGAGAGCGTATGAGTAGAGTCCCATATGGTTCGACCGTGGGATCTATCATGTACGTCATGACATGTACAAGACCAGATGTGGCATACTCACTAGGAGTAGTGAGTAGATACCAATCTGATCCTGGAGAAAACCATAGGAAAGTTGTTAAAGCCATCCTTAAGTATTTGAGAAATACTAAAAACCAATGGTTGGTTTGTGGCGAGTCAGATCTGAAACTTGTGGGGTTCACAGACTCCAGCTTTCAATCTGACCATGATGACAGTAGAAGCATGTCGGGTTATATCTTTACTCTGAATGGTGGAGCTATCTGCTGGAAGAGTTCTAAGCAGCATACTGTGGCAGACTCTGTTTGTGAAGCGGAGTACATCGCAGCATCGGATGCCGCAAAGGAAGCTGTGTGGCTGAGAAAATTCATCAACGAGCTCAGAGTAGCATCCTCCCTCGATGGTCTGGTCCTACTCTACTGCGACAGCACTGGTGCCATAGCTCAGGCAAAGGAACCCAAAGCACACCAATAGACGAAGCACATCTTGCACCACTTCCACCTGATCTGGGAGATCGTGGATCGAGGTGATGTCGACCTTCAGAAGATCGACGGAAAGGAGAACCTGGCCGACCCCTTCACTAAGGCCTTGGCAATAAAGGAGTTTGACAACCACAAGTCGAAGATGGGTATTAGATACTGTGCCGAGTGGCTTTAGGATAAGTGGGAGTTGTTGGGAAATATGTTCCAAAAGCCAATCATCAAGCTGTGGACGGTTGAGCAACCAAGTATTGTAATTGATTCATTAATAAATAAAATATATTTGGCATTTTCATCATAAGCTTTCATCTTCTAATGAACTCCATTGTTATGATGAAGTCCTTAGGACTATTCAGATTCGATAAAGAGAGGATTTATCGATTAGTCCTCAAAACTGTTCACGACCAAATGATAAGCTGTTAATAAGGACGACAGCTTCTATCGAGCATAGGTCACTGTAGGCCATATGGGTTGGTTGTCCTCTTAACTAAAAAGTATGGAGACACTGGTATGGCATACAGGTGAGATGTAAAGGTACATCATCTTTGAACGTGACCAACTCCAGAGCATTCTGCTGTCGAGAATGTCTCTAATGGGATATAGGTATAAGTGTCCCTTAGACCTGAGATCGTCTCAGTGACTTGCAAGCAACTCACTGTGCTTTGGTACTGGACTAACTAAATATTTAATTCAGGGATGGAAGGCTTCTGGGCACAGTCAAGTACTTGCAAAATCAGAGTGTGATCGAGATGGGATTGACCACTCCAAGAGTTGGAGAAGAATGAGTCGCTGTATTTCAATTTAGCAAAACCTTGGCCAGGGTAATCCATCAGATAGATTTGATATTTTGAAATACAATGTGGACAATCTGATCAGAGTTGACAGTTGAACTCTGAGGTGTCCTATGATCATTTTGATCAAGGGGATGAATTATATGGAAACTATATCCGCTTGGGTTCTAAGGATGTTGTTCTACACATTCGACCTATCCGATCGTCGGGTACCATTGCTAGATGATCACTTCGATTGGTACAAAAATTTATTTCTATGCTACCGACTTAGGTTTGGACCTATGAGGTTACACACATTAGAGTTCATGATCCGATCGGATGGTTGATCAATGATTAAGAATTGTTCTAGGGTTAAATGATCAATACGATTGACATTTAACCCAGTGCAAGTGTTGCAGGAAAATCGATTAGCAATTTGATTGCTAATTGGCTTAATTTGATTAAGCCAATGGGTTGAGATTAAGTCTAATTAAATATGATTTAATTACATATAGTTTGGGCTTGATTGGATCAAGTCTAATTGGTTTATTGGATAAGTCAATTACAAGGAAAAACTAGTCCTAGTTCAATTAGGATTAGGTCAACCTAATTTCTAATTTGATTAAAAAATTAAATCAGATTTAAATCTAATTTAATCTGATTAAATTAGATTTCTAATTGGGTTAAGATCTATTTTAATTGGATTGATCTAATTTTATTTTAATTTAGTTTGAGAAACCAAATTAAAACAAGTCATAAGATAAAATCCTAGTAAGACTAGGATTCCACCTTGCGCCACATAAGCCCCCCCCACGCCCTCTCTCTTATTCCACACCAATCCCCTCTTATTTTGTGCGATAAAAGTCCTCTCCCAGGTCTCTCCCACGTCCAAAAAAGGTTTTCTCTCTTCTTTCTTACATGGAAGGTGGTTTGGATCAAATCAAAGAAAAATAAGTTTGGATTTCGAATTCTATGAGATAGAGTTTTAAAAATCCAAAACTCTTTCAATTTTGCACTGAATTTATCCTAATTTTTTTTGAAATTTTTATAACTTTTAGGGTACATATTATGAAATCTTTTTTTGTGGTCCATGCATAAAAATATGGGGGACGTGCTCAAGAGTTGGGCGCCCCTTATCTTGCCATGTTTGGATAAGCCTTGACTAGGTATTTGACCTAGAAAAGGACTCTATCATATCTCTCTCTATAAAATGAATTTCTTCATAAAACTTTTGTAGAGCATAAACGATTGAGATACCTTTGGGATATCCAAAAATTAGAGAAAAAGACCTTTTGATCATGGAGATATAATAGACACAAGATAGGGTGTTTAGAGAGAGAAACGAGAAGAAGAAGAGGGTCTTCTTCTAGGGTTGTTTGTTTTCATCTCTTTTCTTCCTCCATCTTGAGTTTTCTGAGAGTGTCTCAGATTTAAAACTCCTCCTCCTACTTCTCATCTTTGAAAGAGTTCAAATCAAGAAGAAGGAGGCACCTGATCAACCGTCAAAGAAGGATCAGCGCAGTACTAGCATACTGTGCTGATTTCCTGAAGTAGGACTTCTGGTTGAGATTCGTGGGCACGTGTGAACGACTCCTAGAGGTCGGATGTATGTACGTCTTGCAACATCATCCTCTAGCCCAGATCAATGAGGTTAAAACGTCTAACTTGCGAGGTAATAGATCTGATCTATTGTTCAATACATACATTAGATGTAGTATAGAAACATGTTGATATGATCAACATGTAGTTCATGCTCTATATATTTTAATTTCTGATTTAATGTTATATAATAATCATGTAATAGAATCTTAGATCTAGAGATTCTCTAGTTTTAGAGAATAAATTTTGATTTATTTTAGTTTTTCGCTGCATGATCTTGAAAAAATTTCAAGATCTAACCCTAAAGCCCAAGATCTGGTTCCTTCAATTGGTATCAGAGCCTAGGTTCTTCATTACATGATTATTTATACATGCTTAGATTATTTCTTAGATTAGATCTAATATATAATCTGATTATTAAATCTAAAATTAAAATTTTAGATCAATCACGACAGCAAGGTTGTCCTGCTGTAAGGTTTACCCCTTACAGTGCAAAGGTTGTCCTAATTCGTGTAGATCTTTCTTTAATCATAAATTTGTTAGATATGATCTAGATTAAATTTATGATTTATTAAATTTAAAAGATATTTATATCTAAAATAAAATCTCTTTGTTAATAATTTTTGTGTGAAAAAATTATTTAAAGTTGAAATTGTTTCAATTACATGAACTTGTTTAGATTAGATCTAAAGTAGTTTCAAGTTTATTTCACTTGCATCTTGATTATGAATCAAACATGCAATATGATTGATAGAATCATATTATAAAATTATTTTATAAATATAAAAATTATTTTTTTGAAAAGCTAAACCCAACCCTCAGCCCAAAACTTAATTAAGAATTAAGAAGTTGTTTTGATTAGGTTCTAGGATTGTGAATTGAAGAACCTAAGACACAAACCATAACACATTGGGTTAATGGGTTAGTGGGAATTAGGTCCATTAATTGGGTTAGACCTATGGTTAGATTAAAGATGGACTTAATTAGAGAATTGACTAAATCTAATCAATTGTTGTCTTAGATTAGGTCAAGGATTTTCTAGATCAATTACAATAGTTGTAGTTGGTCAAGTCCATATCTTTAACGAGAACCAAATGGACTTGATTCTTGGCTAAGTGGTCTAGCATAAACTTTTAGGTTGATCTAATCGAAACTAATTAAACCAGTTGGTGTCTAAGGTAAACCAGACCGGTGGTTTTTAATTGGGAGCCCACTTACCTGGCCATTTCTGATGGTGTCTAAGGCAAGCTTTGGCCGACCCTCCCACTGATCGAACTTACCTGGCCTCTTGGTGAAATTATGTTTTGATCGGATCACTTGACTATTCGAGCTGACCCATGTCAGCTAGGTAAATCAGTGTGACTAATTTAGGTGCTCCTAGACTAGCCCTTTTAATGGTCTCCCTTAAGCTGACTTGGTGAAACCAGTGGGAGGATCATGATACATTGGTTCATCTGACCTCATCCTCTAAATCATTTAAATCTTTTAAAATTATTATGTCCTTAAAATGATAAAGTTATGGAGATAACTGAGTCATAGCCTCCCATTAAGGTGTTTAATAATGAGTCCATTAACTCAATAATCATTGCAGACCCAAAGGCCTGGTGATTGTTGACTAATGGAATTATCACTCATCATATGATGACTTGGAAGGGTCTCTCTAATGGTGGTTAGGTGAGCCAACCAAGGTTGAGCTTAATCATTTGTTGGTTAGATGCACCAAGTATGGTCATGTTAATGGTTGGACCTAACCGGATCCTTACAGTGGAGGCCAAAGCCTACTGATTAGGTTTCTGGGGCAAAATTAAAATTACTAGAAATTATTTAGAGAAACAATTGGTTATGAATCTATCCTTAGATGTACATGGGTTGGCCAACCAAAGTTGGGCTTGTGTGCAGTCTAAGTGGATTCTAGTATCCACTAAGGGATTAGGGTAATTCCTCGAATTGGAGGTAGAGGCTACCAATTCAAATAAAATAGTGGGAGAAACCTTTTGATTAAAGTCTAAATCTTTAGGTTTAATGAATCAATTACTAATTAGGTTATGGTTTTCTTTTGTGCATATATGGCCACTTCCCTATCGCTCCCGATCATTGTTAGACAATGATAAGTTGGTGGGACCCAACTTCGATAGCTGGTACCGAAAGTTGAAGATAGTCCTGGAGCATGAACGGATCCTATATGTGATAATGGATCCTGCACCTAAGGAGCCAGCTGCCAATGCACGTGGAATAGTCAGAGACACTTACCAGAAGTAGCTTAGTGATCGAAACACGATGCACTATATCATGCTGGCTACCATGAGCGATGAGTTCAGTCACAGATTCGAGACGGCTCAGCCAAAGGATATGCTTCAAGTGTTGGAGGATGCCTTGGCACACCCGATGACGTTGAGAGGCACAAGACTAGTTGTGCCATCTTCAACACCAAAATGCGGGATGGTGCCTCTGTCACTGATCATGTATTGTACATGATCGAGCTGATGGAACGATTGAGCAAGCTCAGCTTTCCCTTGCATGAGCAGCTTGGGAAAGATGCAATACTGAACTCATTGCCTAAGTCTTATCTCCCATTCCTCACTCATTATAAAATGATAAAGCCTGAAGTAAACTACCATGGGTTACTGGGGTTGCTTCAGAACTTTGAGAAGGATCACCAACTCGACAAGAAGTCGGTGAACTTAGTGGGAGGTTCATCTTCTGGTTCTCAACCCTTTAAGAAAGAGAAGAAGAACAAGAAGAAGAAAGTGAAGAAGGTGCAAGTTCAGGCTGGGACATTTGTGCTGGGGCAGACCAAAAAGATCAAGCCCGATAAGAGTCTATTCAACTGGCAAGCACTCTAGATTAGATAGTGTGTCAGATATCTACTTATGGCACTGTAGGCTAGGTCATATAAATAAGAATAGAACAAACAGGTTGACTCAAGAGGGAATCTTTCTAGTGAGTTTCTCACATATCTAGGAGAGAATGGGATTCTCTCCCAATGGACTCCTCCAGGAACACCACAGCATAATGGTGTCTGAAAGGAGGAATCGAACTCTATTAGACATGATCCATTCCATGATGGGTTTTGCTAGCTTGCCGATATCTTTTTGGGGATATGCACTCGAATCGACCTGTTATCTGTTAAATAGGGTTCCAAGTAAGTCTGTAATTAAGACTCCATATGAGATATGGATAGGGTGTAAGCCAGCACTTTCACACCTTAGGGTCTGGGGCTGCCCGGCCTATATCAAATAATTAGTCACGGACAAACTTGGACCTAGGTCTGACAAATGCACATTCATTGGGTACCCCAAAGAGATGAAAGGATATTTTTTCTACCATGCTGATAAACAAAAGGTGTTTGTCAGCCTTAAGGCTATCTTTTTAGAAAAGGAGTTCCTAGGTGAAGGAACCATTACCTCAAAGTTGAACTTGATGAAGTTCAAAATAGGCAGAAGGACCGACACCAATAGCTGAACCTGAGTCGGATTTGATTGGATCAGATTCGAAGCCCAATGTACCTACACCATTAAGGCGATCTAATAGAGTACCGCGTTAGTCAGACAGATACTATGATTTCTTGGTCCGGGACGGTGATCCTATCGAACTCGATGAGAACGATAAGGATCCGATCACCTATATGGATGCAATGCAGAGACCTGATTCTGAAAAATGACTTGAAGCCATGAAATCCGAAATGGAGTCTATGAAGGTCAACGATGTATGGACATTGGTTGACCCACCTAAAGGGGTTAAACCTATTGGGTGTAAATGGATTTTCAAAAGGAAGAGGGGTGCAGATGGAAAGGTGGAGACCTATAAAGCCTGTCTAGTTGTCAAGGGATATCGTCAATATTATGGTATTGACTATGACGAGATATTTTTTTCTATGACAATGCTCAAATCCATTCGGATAATGCTTGCAATAGCTGCCCATCTGGATTATGAGATCTGACAGATGGATGTAAAGACAGCTTTCCTGAATGGAGAGCTGACCGAAGAGGTGTATATGATACAACCTGAGGGGTTTACATCCATAGATGAGTCCAAGGTGTGCAAGCTTCAGAGATCTATTTATGGATTGAAGCAAGCTTCTCAGAGTTGGAACATGCATTTTGATAAGGTGATCAAAACATATGGCTTCGTTAAGAATGGAGAAGAGCCCTGCATTTATAAATGGGCAAATGGTCCAGTTGTGGTATTTCTTGTCTTGTACGTGGATGGCATTTTCTTAATCGTGAATGACATCCCCGTACTACAGGGAATAAAAGTTTGGTTGTCATCACAGTTCTCCATGAAGGACTTGGGTGAAGCATCCTATATCCTAGGGATGAAGATCTATAGGGATAGATCTAAAAAGATGCTTGGATTATCCCAGTCCATGTGCATAGATACTGTGCTGAAGAGGTTCAGCATGAAGAATTTCAAGAAGGGCTATCTACCGATAGGCCATGAAATTTCTCACTCTAAAAAGGATAGTCCGATAAGTCTTGAAGAGAGAGAGCATATGAGTAGAGTTCTATATACTTCGGTCGTGGGATCTATCATGTACGTCATGATATATACAAGATCAGATGTGGCATACTCACTAGGAGTAGTGAGTAGATACCAATCTGATCCTGGAGAAAACCACTAAAAAATGGTTAAAGCCATCCTTAAGTATTTGAAAAATATTAAGGACCAATGGTTGGTTTGTGGCGAGTCAGATCTGAAACTTGTGGGGTTCACAGACTTCAGCTTTCAATCTGACCATGATGACAGCAGAAGCATGTCGGGTTATATCTTTACTCTGAATGGTGGAGCTATCTGTTGGAAGAGTTTCAAGCAGCATACTGTGGCAGACTCTGTTTGTGAAGCAGAGTACATCGCAGCATCGGATGCTACAAAGGAAGCTGTGTGGCTGAGAAAATTTATCAACGAGCTCAGAGTAGCACCCTCCCTCGATGGTCCGATCCTGCTCTACTGTGACAGCACAGGTGCCAAAGCTCAGGCGAAGGAACCCAAAGCACACCAGCGGACGAAGCACATCTTGCACCACTTCCACCTGGTCCGGGAGATTGTGGATCGAGGTGACGTCGACCTTCAAAAGATAGACGGAAAGAAGTACCTGGCCGACCCCTTCACTAAAGCCCTGGCAATAAAGGAGTTCGACAACCACAAGTTGAAGATGGGTATTAGATACTGTGCCGAGTGGCTTTAGGACAAGTGGGAGTTGTTGGAAAATATGTCCCAAAAGCCAATCATCAAGCTATTGACGGTTGAGCAACCAAGTATTTTAATTGATTTGTTAATAAATAAAATATATTTGATATTTTTATAATAAGCTTTCATCTTCTAATGAACTCTGTTGTTATGATGAAGTCCTTAGGACTATTCAGATTTGATAAAGAGAGGATTTATCGATTAGTCCTTAAAACTGTTCACGACCAAATGATAAGCTGTTAATAAGGACGACAGCTTCTATCGAGCATAGGTCGCTGTAGGCCATATGGATTGGTTGTCTTCTTAACCAAGGAGTGTGGAGATACTGGTATGGCATACAGGTGAGATGTAATGGTACATCATCATTAAACGTGACCAACTCCAGAGTGTTCTGCTGTCGAGAATATCTTTGATGAGATATAGGTATAAGTGTCCCTTAGACTTGAGATGTCTCAGTGACTTGCAAGCAACTCACTGTGCTTTGGTACTGGACTAACTAAATTTTTTATTCAGAGACAGAAGGCTTCTAGGCACAGTCAAGTACTTGCGAAGTCAGAGTATGATCGAGATGGGATTGACCACTCCAAGAGTTGAAGAAGAATGAGTCGCTGTATTTCAATTTAGCAAAACCTTGGCCAAGGTAATCCATCAGATGGATTTGATATTTTGAAATACAATGTGGACAACCTGATCAGAGTTGACAGTTGAACTCTGAGGTGTCCTATGATCATTTTGGTCAAGGGTATAAATTATATGGAAACTATATCCGCATGGGTTCTAAGGTTGTTGTTCTCCACATTCGACCTATCCAGTCATCGGATACCATTGCTAGATGGTCACTTCGATTGGTACAAAAATTTATTTCTATGCTATCAGCTTAGGTTCGAACCTATGAAGTCACACATATTAGAGTTTATGATCCGATCGGATGGTTGATCAACGATTAAGAATCGTTCTAGGGTTAAATGATCAATACGATTGATATTTAATCCAGTGCAAGTGTTGCAGGAGGATCGATTAGCAATTTGATTGCTAATTGGCTTAATTTAATTAAGCCAATGGGTTGAGAATAAGTCTAATTAAATATAATTTAATTAAATTTAGTTTGGGCTTGATTGGATCAAGTCCAATTGATTTATTGGATAAGCCAATTGCAAGAAAAAACTAGTCCTAGTTCCATTAGGATTGGGTCAACCTAATTTCTAATTTGATTAAAAAATTAAATCAGATTTAAATCTAATTTAATCTAATTAAATTAGGTTTTTAATTGGATTAAGACCTATTTTAATTGGGTTGATCTAATTTTGGTTTGATTTGATTTGAGAAATCAAATTAAAACAAGTCATAAGATTGAATCCTAGTAAGACTAGGATTCCACCTTGCGCCACATAAGCCCCCCCCCACGCCCTCTCTCTTATTCCATGTCAATCCCCTCTTATTTTGTATGACAAAAGCCCTCTCCCAGGTCTCTCCCATGTCCATAAAAGGTTTTCTCTCTTCTTTCTTCCAGGAAGGTGGTTTGGATCAAATCAAAGAGGAATAAGTTTGGATTTCGAATTCTATGAGATAGAGTTTTAAAAATCCAAAACTCTTTCAATTTTATACTGAATTTATCCAAAATTTTTTTTTAATTTTTGCAACTTTTAGGGTACACATTGTGCACCCTTTTTTGGTGGTCCATGCATGAAAATAAGGAAGAGGTGCTCAAGAGTTGGGCGCCCCTTATCTTGCCATGTTTGGATAAGCCTTCACTAGGTATTTGATCTAGACAAAGACTCTATCATATCTTTCTTTATAAAATGAGTTTCTTCATAAAATTTTTGTAGGACATAGATATTTGAGATACCTTTGGGCCACCCAAAAATCATAGAAAAAGACCTTTGGGTCATGGAGATATAATAGACATAATATAGGATGTTTAGAGAGAGAAACGAGAAGAAGAAGAGGGTCTTCTTCTAGGGTTGTTTGTTTTCATCTCTTCCCTTCCTCCATCTTGAGTTTTCTAAGAGAATCTTAGATCTGAAACTCCTCCTCCTACTTCTCATCTTTGGAAGAGTCCAAATCAAGAAGGAGGCACCTGATCAACCATCAAAGAAGGATCAGCACAGTACTAGCATACTGTGCTAATTTTCTGAAGCAGGATTTCTGGTCGAGATTCGTGGGCTCATGTGGACGACTCTTAGAGGCCGCACGCGTGTGCGGCTTGCAACATCATCCTCAAATCTAGATCAGTGAGGTAAGAACATCTAACTTGCAAGGTAATAGATCTGATCTATTGTTTAATATATACATTAGATGTAGTATAGAAACATGTTGATATAATCAACATGTAGTTCATGCTCTATATATTTTAATTTCTGATTTAATGCTATGTAATAATCATGTAATAGGATCTTAGATCTAGAGATTTTCTGATTTTAAAAAATAAATTTTAATTTATTTTAGTCTTCTGCTGCATGATCTTGAAAAAGTTTCAAAATCTAACTCTGAAACCCTAGATCTGGTTCCTTCATGAATTATACGGTAACCATATGCCAATAGGTTCATGAATGATGCTTTGCAATCTTTCGACCTATCTGAATGTCGGATCTCATTACTAGATAGTTATATTGATTAGTTTAAAAAGTTATTCCTATACTATCAGCTTAGGTTCGAGCCTATTGGATCACACTCAAAAAAAAATTTCGACTGATCATGTGGCTGATCAATGCTTGAGAATCATTCTAAGATTTAATTATCAATTCAATTGATGGTTAACCTTATGTAAAAATTATAATAAATTAATTTATTAATTATTAATAAATTATAGAAAGATTGATTAATAAATAGGTTACTAATTAATTCAATTTGATTGAGTATTAAAGTTTGAATTAGATCTACTTGAATTGGATTCAATTTAGTTTGACCCAATTAGGTTATGAGATGATCTAATCGCTAAGGGTGTTCAATTCCTGATTCAAGCTTGATTAATTTTTAATTTGATTAAGATTTAATCAAGACCATTTATTATCTAATTAGATTAGATAATCTAATTGGATCTAATCTAATTTGGTTGGATCAAGAACCTAATTAGATAAGAACACAAGTTAGAATTCAAATGAAATGAAAACACCCCATGCGCCACCTTTCACTGCGCCCATCCTTTCTCCATGTGTGAAATTAGTTTTCACAAGGAATCTTTTGTGTCCAAAAAGTGTGTGATGCCTTCTTCTAATCCTCTTTAGATCAAAATTTGGTTGGTTCAAGTTTGACTTTGAATTGATTTGAAATCAAGCTTAATCAAAAGTCCAAGTTTTGTGGGACTCTACCTAGCTACCAACCAGCCTTCTTTCTCAGGTTCAAACAAATTTTTGTGTGATATTTTCTATACTAATTTGAGTTATTTTACCCTCTTTTCTGACTCACTTATGTGTGAATTAAATCTTATTTAAAAAAAAATTCAAATTTAATTTCAATCCTTGATAAGATCAAAGGTTGTTTGAAGCCGAACCAAATTATCCAAACTCTACATGAGATACCAGAGAGGGTTTTTAAGAATGGCTGATTTTTATGTGCCAAACCACTTTAGATTTGGTGTGAGAAATCCTCAGAGAGGGTGTGAGAGATTTGTGAAAGAGGGGTGGGTGTTTGTGTTTGAGGAAAAGAGAAAGAAGATCCTCTTTGGGGCGTCAGATCCATGGTGGGGGTTCTAGAGTTTCCTAGTTCCAATTTTATGAGAGAGAAAAATAAAAAGAATTTTATTTTTCTTCTTCCACGCTACCTCCTCCTTGAAAATCTCTTTCTTCTAATCTAGAGATGTCCATTTGATCTGAAGAAAGGAGTCTCCATCAGCCATCCAGAGCCTTCATCGCAAGCTAGCACTACCAGAAAGGATGATCTATTCGTGGCTTCAAGTGGATCACCTGTAGAGGCCGGACATGCTGTGCAGTTGCTTGACAATAAGAAAAACCTCCTACCATGTCTATCAATAGTGATGATCATCGACCCACGATCAAGTAATGGATTCTGAACTCATCAGATCAGATCTAAACATTAGTTCTGATTCAGGGCATTGATACGATCGATGCAGTGTTTTGTTTCAAATCAATTTTTTTTGTGCAAAATTTGCATGTCCTAGATCCTTAGGAAGATAGTTTAGATCTAATCTAAAGTATGTGTAGAAGATTAAATAGTTTAATCAACTGCTTTCGCTATAAAAATTTTAAAAAATATATGCTTTGAACTGCCTGTTTCCAAACACTAGTGACCACTCTAGATCATCTGACATTGTTAGATGTTCTAGGTAAGGTAAAGCTCATGCTAATAGGGAATGCCATTGGATTATTAGTGCTTACTTTAAATGTGGTTAGATAGGTTACAAAATAAGTGAGTGCCTAAAGAGAATTGAGAGTCAGTCTACCCTAATAGCTAAACAAAATAAAGATAAAAATTTGAAATATCAGACCCAAGGAAGGGTCTATGCTCTTACACAACAAGATGCATAGACTTTCGATGCAGTGGTAATAGAGTCTAAAAGAGGTTCTCAAAATTAATTGAATTGATTGACTGAATTCGCTTGTAAAGTAAGGATCCACCTTATCTAAATTTTTCATTTATATTATTTTGAATATCAAATAAATTGTTCATGGATTTATATGTCTTTAGGAATCTTATGAAGAAAATATTTTGAATGAAAGTTTATATGGAATTTTAAGTAATATTTATTGGACTATTACGATAATTGTTTATTGATCTAAAATCATATATGCATAGTTTTGATTTAATTATGAAATATATATTATTATATGGAAAAATTTTTGATACAAATCAAATTTGGACTCTTAGTGTAACCATGCTCTGAATCCTACCAACTGGGGGTTATACATTGGCACTTTGAGCTCATGATTCTATTTCTAGCCCCACCACAAGGTATTAGTAGGTTATTTTGGCCCTATCACAGGATATAAGTATGGTATTCTGATCCGACTATAGCATATAAGTGTGCTATACTGGACCTGTCATATGATATAAGTATGATATTTTGGTTTAATTATAAGATATAAGTATGGTAATCCGATCTAGCCACAAGATAAAATTATGGTATTCTAAGCCATAGGATATAAGTGTGGTATTCTTGTTTGACCACAAGATATAAGTGTAGTTATAGTTGAAGGTTGATGATTTAAGTAAAATTTATTTTGAATCAGATTTTTTTTTAAAATATGATTGGTTTCAAAATTAGATATATAATTTTGTATATAAATATTTGAAAAATACTGACATTACTGAATTCACATTTTGAAAATGAATTTGATTATATTTGTATATTGATTAATGATAAATTATACTTGATATTTATAACTCATATTATCACATAAATCATTTAGTCAAGGTATTTATTGTATATTGGGCTATTTAGATTACTACTCTATATTTTACTATTTTTACAGATCCACAAGACTAGCTTAACTCAAGGATTTATAATGGAAGAGTAAATTAGAAGAAGAATTTGATATCTATATTTAGATTAGGATTTATCGATGATGATGAAAAATTATTTTATAAGATATTTGATTTAATTATTTAAATTAAAATTGAATATTAATTATTTAAATTTTGATCCACTATTGCTTTATGATATTGTGATGAGATATTTTGCATGCTTGTGAAGAGAGTTCTTCATGTATATGCGGTGGTTGTCACGACCCTTGACTTTTGATCTGGGGTCAGAGGTGCGACAACTAATGAGGAACATAAGGATGTGTTTGGAAAAGGGTAGATATGTAGAACTATTCTCCTTAATACTATTTGAGAAGATCTATCATCATGATCATAGGACATCAAACCAAGTTTAGATATATCTTTAACAAAATTAAAATTGAAATGTGCTAATTTTCCATGAGTATAAAGAAGAAAACTAGCATAAGTCGAACAGAAATTTTTGCTAATGCTCAACTTGTACATTCTATCACAATAACATCCAACTTCCTAAAAAGTATATCATTCTTTGAACAAAATTAAGTCGTCACAATGAATGCCACTTTTGCAGGCTGAAAAAATAGGTACCCTATTGTTTCTTTTCTGGAATATGAAGAACATTCATTAAAGCAACCTTTTTTCATGAAGCAAGTGAGTTTCAAATGGTTCCTTTTCTAAACCTTTTCTAAACCTTTGGCATGATTTCTCATTTACATTCTCACAATCACCGATTTTTCATAATTCTTGAATAGTTCTTTAAATTAATTATAGCATTGGAATCAAACCACCAACCAATAATCTTAGTTGCCATGTAAATGTGAACATGAGATTTTCTTCCACCATGTTTTTATCTTGGAGGCCAATGTACTAGTTTTTACATATTATTAGACATGGTTGAATTCATTTCATCATTTATTGCATCTTTCCAAAAAAAGTAGCATCTCCATCATTCATAGCTTCTTCAAAACTTTGTGGGTCACATCCAATATTCATTTTAATACATACTTACTTTAGTACTTTGATTCTAAAAACAGACTTTTTAGAGTATAAAATCATTATATAGTCTTTTTTTTATCTTTCCTCGATCTTTCACTCCAAGTTTTAGTAGGAAGTTTGTTAAGTTTCCTTTGCTCCCTTGAGATCCTTCCTTTAAATTAGGATTTTCTTTTTTATTTTGTTCTATTATTTTAGATTCTAAAGAAAACTGTTCTCAAAGTATTCATCATTATGCAATAATATTATCACAGTCTAATTCCAATAATCTATATGTTCCTCTACCTGCAAATCCTAAAGGCTTTGTTGTATCTCGAAGGTGTATTGCCCAAGTCTCAAATATTGAGGGGGAGCAATTAATATTTAAAAAGCATCTTTGTGCTCTAAAGCCACAGTATTTAGTTTTTAGTTTCTCTTCCACTTCATCCAACACCCTATTTCCAACAATTTAATCAATGGAGTCGGAAGCGGATGTGGCATCTCTCCTAGTTATGAATCAAAATTTGGTAAAATTAGATTGCTTTGATGGATAGAATTATGCTTGCTGGCTCGACAACATGACATATGTTGCCACCAAAAATCCGATCCAATGGATGGATGAGCTGACGGGCAAGCTGCTCTGCTCGATTGGGCTGGAGAAGTGTCACTGGCACTAGAGCTAATTTGCAACTATAAAAAATAACCAGGGGATTGTTGGAACATGTTCGATTGGGGACCCTTTGGTACCTAAGTTAGACAGAGTTTCAAAAGAAAATAAGTGAGATGAAATAGAGATAAAGGTATGAGAATATGGCATTGGGATTCTCCTCCTACCTAGGTTCCTGTGCCTGGTATTTATAAAGGAGCTAGTGTGAATCTGCACAATTAGGATCCCATAATTCGTCGGCAAGTAGTTAGGCTCTTTTCATATCTATTGATTGGGACAGTTAAGATATTCCTTTTCTAGTGCGCTATGATCAAGTACTTTCCTTATTCAATAATTTGGTTGGTTACAATTCCTCGTCGAGTACATTGAGATCCTACCAAGCTGTTATTGATCATACTAATTATTTGGAGATTTGATTGACTATTGATTTTGTTGGATATATGTCATCATCTAGTTAGTGAGCTAAGTTGTTAGGCAAGATTTTATGGATGATGCATCCAAGCCAAATCACTTGCCCCCAACTTTTGAGTTTGAACTATGCTTGTGTAGCTTGAGTGAAGGAAGTAGTAAATTACCCATTAGGTGAGCCAATTGAGTGGAATTTGGCTGTCAAATTAGCCTTGCCTTTGGAAACTGTATTTTAATGGCTGGCATTATTTTCATAGAGTTGGTTCTATGTTTGAAACATGATATATATGGATGGGATTTTTGCTGCTGCAATCATTCCTTTTCTTGGTTATGAAGAAGATCGATCCATAGGAGCCCAATACCATCAAATATTAAGCTTACACATGGCAGTTGATGGATGAATGATTGGAGGGCAATGAGATCAGCACAATTGGATGCTCTATATGAGAGGAAGAAGCATGAATTGGTTCCCCCCAGTTTGCGAATGCTTTTCCATCTCTTACAATTCTTCATTTGGTGAAAGATTTGGCTCTTTTCTTCTTCCTTCCTTCGGCTCTCTTCTATCAGTCACTTGTTCCGACAAACCTCCATAGGATGGCCCCTTCTCCTTTTTCCTTCTGCATCTCCCTTGGCTTCCATGGTTCATCATCTGAGAATGAACATCCTACTATCCAATGGACTAGGCAACTTCATCCTTGTGTTTCAACAGCTTTGGTGGTGCCAGTCTGGAGACCTTTGGTCCCTATGTTGACAAGCACATTCTAGATCAGGATGACTTAGATTGGTTCTAAGAAGGCCACCATGTCCCAATTGACTTCTCCTTTTGGCTACTTGGGCATAAAGAGAGGGCTAATACCTGCTATCCAGCCTAGGTTAGCCTTTATGAGAAGCCTCTAAAGCTTGGGTTGAGGTTTTCTCTTCCTCCTTTTATAGTCCTCAATAGTTTCTAGTTAGCACTCATCTAGTTTGTCCTCATGTGTCATAGATTATTATTGGATTTTTTCTATCTTTTCTATCCCTATATGGTATTCAGTCGATAGTTGAACTATTTCTTGCATGCTACATACTTAAGAAGTATCCTATCAAGTAGAGCTGATGATACATCTTAGCTTGAAAGGGATTCCAACTGATCCAGAAAGTCCTATAGTTCATGGTTGGAAGGTCTACTTTTTTGTACTACCTAAGCAACCCTAGAGGTTCAACACCTTCTGGGGCATCCTCAATAAAACTTTGAACTTAGTCCTCACTCTCTCCAACACGGACTAGCGAGTCTTAGAGTCCTTGCACAGCATCAAGACTTCTTTTGTTCGGGAGCTATTAGACAACTAGACCTTGGTCGATGTTGGATTGAGCTCTACTTAACCTGAAGGTAAAAATTATTTTTCAATTTTGTGAATTGTTACTACTTTTTCTAACTTCATTTTTGTCTCTATAGACATTGTGGACCAGTCTTTGGTGAGGAAGGCGGCATTAGCAAGTGCAAGGCAGCAAAGGAGGGTGCCTCATCAATGTTCCCTAATATCCCACATAAAGCCTTTCCTTCTCGCTCGGGTCGGGATGTTCTTGCAACTTCCTTAGTCCCTTTGGATGATTAGCCTTTGTCTTGATCTTCTTGAGTGGACCCTTAAGTAGAGATCCTACAAATTTCTCGGTCTATTCCTTTCGAGGCATTGATGCCTCTCTTGCACCTCACTTTTGAGGAGGAGGTCCACCTTAGCTGGACCATGAAGTCTTCCACCTTTGCCCTACTTGATGTGAAGGTGACATAGGAGCCGATTAGAAGGATCATTCTCCCTATTGGCCCCAAGATGCTAGATGATGGGAATGCAAGGAGCCATGTTGATGGGTCTTTCTGAGCTACTGCTAAGATGAGCATCATCTTGCATTTTGTAGTTTTTTCGCTTAGCCATTTCATCGGAGGCCCATCGAGGACATTGGAGGGTTAGAGGCAGCCAATCAAAATAGGGGAAGAAGCTACTATTTCATATTCTTTTTTATAAAGATATTAGGTGAAGTCAATAATGCCATTGTCGACTTCACTTAATACCCACTTTTTTAATTTGCCGATATCAGGTGAAGTTAGTAATGGCTTTGCCGACTTCAACCAATATAGAAAAAATATAGAAAAGGGATATTAGGTGAAGTCCACAATGTTGTAACTGGCTTCATCTATATCCCCTGCCCTAAAAAGGAATACAAAATAGAAGCATTCATCCCTATTTTGATTCGCCACCTTCGAAACTCCAGCAGTCTTGATGGGCCTCCAAAGGCTCTCTCTCTCTCTCTTTCCCCTCTCCTTCCCTCCCACATCACTTTTCCTCTTTTTTCTTCTCCTTTCCTCCTCCTCGTGGGCCCTTTGGTAGCCTCGGTGAGTCTCCAAAGGCTCTCTCTCTCCCCCTCTCTTTGCCTCCCCCACTCTCTTTCTTTTTTTCTCTTTCTTTCTCCCTCCCCTTCTCACTGATGTCTTGTGTCAAATGTCAAAACCATCTTGATCCACCATCGGTACGATTTAGCAAGCCTGAACGATATGATTCAAGAAGGTTTTGCCTTATTTGGCTACAACTCTTATTAAGATTTGGGACCTTATTATTAATGGCATGTGGTTAGTCAAGAGAGAAGGAGGATGAGCATTGATGAAAGGGATGTAGGGCCTGTTTATAGAGGAGAGACATGCCTTACCAGAAGATAAAATCTTTATTGATGCATGACAAAATGCCGAATCCCCATGGATATGGAAGACCCTTCAAATAACACACAAGCCTTTTCAGTAAATAAGAGTACGCTGTGAAAAAAGATATGTGGTAGAAAGTAGAAAGCTTAAATTAATCAAAAGAGATGTGAGCAGGATACTAATGATGAAATAGTGCTTCAGTAAAGGAGCAGTACTTGGCTAACAAATCAAAACTATAATTGTAAAATTTTTATTTTGTAGGTATCGAAGAAGTGATGATGGATATCTCATCATCCTTTTGATCATTGACCAATAAGATATGGAAGGCATTATTTACATCTGTTGGGGGAGATATGACATCAGAATTTCCTGACTTCGACATGCAACAAGTACCTCAGGCCGAAAATTCCAAGGCCAATCTGCATTCAAAGTTGGCAACCCTTGCATCAGCTGACCTTCTACGACAATCATTTTTTGAAGTTCTGGAAAGGTCAAATATAGAAGATCCGACCCAAGTCCTATAAGTTGATGACGAACCCTATTGGATGGATCTTTTTATTCATTTCCTAAGGAACGGAGTTTTATCTATAGATTCAAAAGAAGTCAGGAAGATCAAATTCAAGCCTCATGCTACATCTTCTATAATGGAAGACTCTACAGACGATCCTTCTTTTTGCTACTCTTATGATGTCTTCATCCGTCCGAAGCTGAATATGCTCATTGAGAAGTGCATGAAGGAATGTGCAAAAATCATCTGGCTAGTAAATCTCTAGCATACAAACTACTTCAACAAGGGTATTACTGACCCAAAATGGAGGATGAAACAGCTGACTTTGCCAGGCGATGCGATCGATGCCAACAGAATGCTAATTGTGAGTAGTAGGAGATAGTAGAAGGGATTGGACTCCCTGATGAATGTGAAGCAAAGAGAAGGGGAGTCCATCAGATCATATCTCGATCATTTTAATATGGGTGCTAGAAGTCCACAACCTAGATCAATCAACTGCGATGGCTGCCCTGAAGGTCGAATTGCTGAAGAATGGTCTTCGCTATTCTCTAGAGAAGATCTATCCCCGAGACTTCACCGACATGCTGGCCGAGTGAAGAAATATGCTAGGGTAGATGAGGTGTTTGAAGATGAGCCCTCGATGATTCCAATTGAAGACAAGAGGGAAGAAAGGCTGGAATCTCCACCAAGGAGCCGGCAACCTCCTCGCTCTCCTTCCAAGCATCGAAGATCCCGAACTCTCCGATGAAATCTTTGATAGAGAGACAACTCTCGAGGAGATCGACGTGTGACTCCACCTGTGAGATTCACAAATTACACCCCTTTGAATGCCGCTCAAGCCTAGATGCTTATGGAGATCAGGGAATGGATCCTGAGAGCGGAGAAGTTGCGATCCAACCCCGGTTGGTGGAATCACAATAAATATTGCCTTTATCATCGTGACCATGGTCACGCACTAAAGACTGCATCCAGCTTTGGTATGAAATTAAAAAACTTATTCGGTGTGGTCGCTTGGATCGGTTCATTCAGCGTCGATCGAATCATCAGGAGGAACAACAAAGACTACCTACTCCGCCAGAATTGCAACAGAGGGAGCCTTTTGGGGATCGACCTCCTACAGGAGTAATCAATGCAATAACTAGAGGATTCCACAAAAGGATGGAGGAAGCGGTCAAACCATCTAAGGGGTTGAAGATCGAAGAGTCCCTTGCCTTCATCGAGGAGGATGCCCTAGGGGTTCAGTTCTCCCATAATGACACGGTGGTTGTAACTTTTAATATTGAAAATTATGATGTATGTCGCATCCTAATTAATAATGGAAGCTCGATCGATATTTTATTTTATGATGTTTTCTCTCAAATGAGAATACCGCCAAAATGAATGGGACAAATGGATACCTCTCTTGTGGGATTTACTGGAGATGCTATGCCAGTCAAGGGAAAAAAAACTCTTCCTATGGTAGCTAGGCGATATCCTCGACGATCTAGATTTCAGGTGGATTTTCTAGTAGTCCGAGCATCTTCAGCCTATAATGCAATCCTTGGACGTCTGAGACTCAATGCACTGCAAGCAGTCGTGTCCACCTACCATCTGAAAATGAAATTCTTGATGGAGTCTGAAGTTGATGAAGTGCGTAGAGATCAGGCCTTGGCGTAATAGTGTTACAACATCACACTTCGCTGATTGGGGCCATCTGAAGCCTACCCAGTTGACGGGCTCGACATACGGGTCGAGTTGTCTGAAGAAAGAGGAAAGCTGACAGAGGATTTGGAGACGATCCCACTCAGAGATGGCAACAAGGAGAGTACCATCTAGATTAGGTTGAATCTCGATCAGGTAACTAGAGAAAGACTTATCTCCTTTTTGTAGACCCATATCGATGTATTCGCCTAGACATCGATCAATATGTCTGGCGTCGACCCGGAGGTAATGATACATTGGCTAGGTGTTAACCCAAATTACAAGCCTGCTTAGTAGAAGAAAAGAAGCTTCATACCTAAGTGATAAAAGATGATAGCTGAAGAAGTGGATAAGCTGTTGGACGCAGGCTTCATTTGGGAAGCTAACTATCCCAGCTGGATCGTGAATGTAGTCCTCATGAAAAAGATGAATGGCAAGTGGAGAGTCTGCATCGATTTTATAGATCTAAATAAAGTGTACCCAAAAGATAGCTACCCCTTGCCCTCAATTGACCAACTAGTGGATGCAATTTTAGACCATGAGCTCCTCACTTTTATGGATACCTTTTACGGATATAACCAAATCTGAAAGGCTCCTGGTGATGAGGAGAAAGTAGCTTTTATTGCTGATCGGAGTCTCTTTTGTTACAGGATGATATCTTTTGGTTTGAAAAATGCATGTGCCACTTATTAACGCCTAGTAAACAAGATCTTCAAAGATCAAATTGACTGAAATGTGGAGGTTTATGTAGACCATATGCCTGTCAAAAGCAAGACCCCTTGGACCCATATTGAAAACCTTGAAGAGACCTTCACAACATTAAGAAAGTACAGAATGAAGCTAAACCCTACTAAGTGCACCTTTGGAGTGACATCGAGAAAATTCTTGGACTTCATGGTGTCTGGTAGGAGAATAGAAGGAAACCTAGAGAAGATCTGGGCTGTATTAGAAATGAGTCCGCTAAGAAGTATAAAGAAAGTTCAGCACCTCACCTGTCGAGTGGCACCCCTAAATAGATTTATCTGGAGATCAACTGAATGCTGCCTTTCATTTTTCTAGACATTGAAGCAGCCGAAGGATTTCCAATGGATCGAAGAGTGCCCGCATGCCTTTGAAGAACTAAAGTAGTATCTATGTTCGGCACCGCTCCTTAGCAAACCAAACATTAGTGAGGAGCTTTATTTGCACTTGGCGATATCTCCAGTGGTAATAAGCACTGTGCTGGTTCATGAGCAGGATAATATTTAAAGGTCAATTTACTACATCAGTCAAGTCTTGCATGATATGGAGACTAGATACACGAAGTTGCAGTAGTTGATCTTCATGCTCATTATCACAGCAAGAAGACTTTGACCATATTTTTATGCATATCCAATTGCAATGTTGATAGACCAGCCACTCAAAGCTGCTCTGCATCATCCCGACACTTTCTGATGATTGGCGAAATGGGCCATTTAGCTTATAGAATTTAAAATTCAATTATGACCTTAGCCTTGCATCAAAGCTCAGATCCTGGCAGACTTCATTGTAGAATGCACCATCCCAGATGACCCAAAGATGTTTGAACCCATTCAGGGAGATACAGTAGAAGAATCAGAGTCATCAAAATTAAAAAAAATTTAGGTGATATATGTAGATGGTTCATCAAATGCCGCTAGATCAGGAGCTGGGTTATTATTGCTTGGACCCAAAGGATTCACTGCAAAATATGCCCTAAGATTTAGCTTCCTAGCTACGAACAATGAAGAGGAGTATGAAGTACTTCTGACAGGTCTAAGGATCGCTAAGGAACTTGGAGTGTCAAAATTGAAGATCTACATGGATTTTCAGTTGGTAGTAGGACAAGTGAAAGAAGACTTCGAAGCTTGAGAGAAAAATATGAGAAAATACCTGTGGAAGGTGAAGGATCTGACATCAAAATTTTTTGACTTCGACATTCAATAAGTACCTCAGACTAAAAATTCAAAGGTCGTTCTGCTTTCAAAGTTGGCAACCCTTGCACCAAGTAACCTTTCACAATAATCATTTTTTGAAGTTTTGGAAAGGTCAAATATAGAAGATCCAGCCCAAGTCTTGCAAGTTGATTAAGAACCCCATTGGATGGATCCTTTTATTCATTTCCTAAGGGATGGAGTGCTACCTACAGATTGAAAAGAAGCCAGGAAGATCAAATTTTAAGCCTTATGCTACATCTTCTATAATGGAAGACTCTACAAATGATCCTTCTCTTTGCCGCTCCTAAGATGTCTTCGTCCTTTTGAAGCTGAATATGCTCTTCGAGAAGTGTATGAAGGAATGTGTGGCAATCATCTGGTTGGCAAATCTCTAGCATACAAACTACTTTGGAAAGGATATTACTAGCCCAAAATGCAGGATAAAGCAGCCGACTTCATCAGATGATGCGACCAATGCCAACGGAATGCTAATTGTGAGCAGCAGGAGATAGCAGAAGGGATCGGACTCCCTGATGAATGTGAAGCAGAGAGAAGGGGAGTCTATCAGATCTTATCTCAGTCATTTTAATACGGCTGTGCTAGAAGTTTGTAATCTAGATCAATCGATTGCGATAGCTATCCTGAAGGGCAGATTACTGAAGAATGATCTTTGCTATTCTCTGAAGAAGATCTATCCCCGAGACCTTGCCAACATGCTGGTTTGAGTAAAGAAATACGATAAGGTAGATGAGGCATTTGAAGATGAGCCCCCGATGATTCCAACTAAAGATAAGAGAGGAGAAAGGCCGAAGTCTCCACCAACGAGCCTGTTAGATGAGTGCCCTAGAGGCCAATCTTGGCTAATGCATATATTTATTTAAGACATATTTTTGTGCTTATCAGATAATTTTATTACTAATCATGTTGTATGTGTCCATGATTTATCATAAAAATTAACAAAGATGATTTTATATATTCTCAAAGTGTTGAAAATTTGAGACGTACATCATTAGTGGTTAATTTTTAAGAATTTTTGATCGTAGGATCATCATGGAGGATAGTTATCAATCCATTTAAGATTAATGCATGGATCACCTCCCTTCTGGATAGATGGATCTTGAGTCTGTAGTGTAGAGACACTGGAGAAAGAGTGTAGGTAGTTGTTAGAGAATAACTTACACCAAACAGACCAACATGAAAAATCACTTGGATGTCTACTCACTCATCAATAATTTTTTTGATACTGCAGTGGTATGACTGGTTCTTTGACCTACGATGTGTTGGCTATTCATAGTGAGGCTACTTAGTTTGACCACACATTCTTTTGGTCCTTAGCCATTTAGGTCTTTATTGTATATGTTGGCTATTGTAGGTTCAGATTCGCTATTTGGAGTAGGATATATCTAGATGAAATCTATCAATCTTGATTAAAAAGGAGTAGTCCTATGCGATTCACAAGACTAAGTTCAGAAAGTCTCTGGCTAGAGCAAGTGTGAATACTACAAAAGAGTTTTCATGAGATTCACAAATGAACTCAAGTCAAGTCAATCTGTCTTATGACTGATGATGGGGTTTGACGAGTTCTCCATGACCTCCATCTAGTCAGGACTTACGATAGAAGAATTGTATCATACGATAACGACACTTAGAGATTCATCTTTTTTGTTCTACTGGGTTGCCACTACATACTGCTAGACATCATTGGTGGATTGTGAGATCACATTAGGATCATTTTTGGATCAATGATCCTTGTTAAAATTAGTTAGAATCATTCCAGTCCATCAAAAGGAGTTTCGATGATACTGTGATGAAGATCACAGTATGTCTTACTACCAGATAGAATAGAACCTGAGAGATCACATACAAAAGGAGCATGATCTAATTAATAGTTTGGATCATATTCAAATTATCAATCGGATTGATAGTTTGAATTTTGAAAATCATTATTTTGTTAGTGTTATAGTTTTAGCAGCTGCTAATTATTAGCAGGGACTTAATTACAAGTGCTATGATTTAATTAAGACTGATTAAATTATGAACCAAGTCCTAATTTAATTTAATTTAATTTAATTTAATCAAACTTGATTTAATTTAATGCTAAGTGGGTTCAATTATCTAAATTAGATTTGGATTTCAATCCTGATTGGATCAGGTTTGACAGCCTTTCGAATTCAATTCAGGCTCGATTTGAATACGATTTAGACCCAATTTGAATCAGATTAAACCTAACTTTTAAAGCCCACTTTTACTAGACTTCTCTCTATTGGGTTCCAGTGATGTAGTGAAATATAGTTTTTAATATTTTTCATGCATTCAACTATTAAAAACAAGTTTTAACAATTAAAATATGACTACCGAAACACAAACCCTAGGAACACCTTGATGATTACAATCAAACAATTCTAGCATGCAGATTAATGAGGGATTAGAAATCATATACCAAATATGAAGATAAAAATCTGATAGTAGAGTGATCTCCACAAGGCTCCAAAGCAGAAGCCCTCCAACAGTGATCCACATGGGACAAATCAGGAACCTTCCCAATTTGAAGTAGTACTGCAGCCATCTTCGCAAGTCCACTATCGATCGCCCTTTTTAAAAATGGATTGCACCACCACTTGTATGCCTTCAAATCCTCTACTAGGACCACACTAGAGAACATTTTGCAAAATATCTCACCACAAAAATCAAATTTTTGATGTTCAACACTTGAACAATCTGAAATTTAGGACAAGCATCAAATGCTTTCCAATTTTTTCTTGCCTTCCTTTCTATTTTTCTCTCTCTTTTCCTTACCTTTTTCTTTGAATTTTTTTTCTATATTTTTCTCTTCATTTCCACACCTAACAACTAGAAAAAATCCCATGTTTATCACATAGGAGACATCCCCTTTAAATAAGAAAGAAAGGGCGCCTCCAAGGGATGCCAACAACTGGCATCCCAATGTTTTCTCCAGTGTTTAATTCCTAATAAAGAGAGTTTGTTGGGTTTTTAATCAACAAAAGGACTCTTCTCTGTGCACACCTCCCAAGGCACCATCTGATGCCACCACCCTTAGGAATTAGCATGGAATAAATGAAGAAAAAGGAAGGTTTATTTAGAGTTTAATGAGAGATAGACTCTTCCTTTTCTCATCGTACGCAAGCGAGCATCCCATTTATTTTTGGCATGTGATTTCCTTCATAGAGAAGGACTCTTCCTTCTCTTCTACATCCACACATCCCTAGGTGCCATCTGATGGTGCAAGAAATAAAGGATAGCATGGAAAATGGAAGGGAATTTAAGAGGAGTAAATCAAAAGGACTCCTTCTTTATGCAAAAATAAATGGGGCGCTAATTTATTTGGTGTGTGGATTGACATGGAGGTAGTTGACTTCACATGAAATACTTCCACAAAAATTAGATAAGCCACCTAATAATTTATAGGTTTAAACCTAATCCCATTAGGTCAAGGCATCAAGCTTTAGGGTTAGCACAAACTCCATTGCACCAAACATAATTGAAAACTTGTGTTAATTCATGTGCTAGCAATTTAATTAACCCATAGGATTTATGATAAATTCAAATAGATTAGACTAAGATCAAATTTCTATTGTGTGTGATCCATTGGGTTCCAAATCTAGCCAACAGTGGACTCAAACTCATGACTTAATCCGATTAGGTTAGCCCAAAGGCATCAATTAATCAGAACACTTCTAATTAATTTTTGAATTAAACTTTCTTAATTCTTGTAAGTCTACAAGTCAAGATTGATGTCTAACAATATGTTATGACTACCCAGAAGATATAAAATTTGGTTAAAATATCAAAATTATCCTTTCATGGTGAGTTACCATGTAATTCAATCTTTCGATCACACAATATCCTAAACAGGCTATGGGCATGGAATCATGTCAAGCCCAAATACCTATCCATATATATCTTGATCAGATGATGATGACTCGATTGATGAATCAGTAGAAATATTTTCTACTGTTCATCCCTAGTCTGACCAGAGAATCTCAGAGTCATCATCCTATGAGATCACATAGGATGTTCTCTCTTCCTACAAGGAGTGATCGATTTCATATTGACCACTCACAACCTCCATGCACACATCATCAAATCCAAAATATTCCACACATATTTCAAAGTGGCATGCTAGGGAATAAAATAAAATATGGATCCATATACATAAGATACCATGGTGATCTCAGGTCAAAGGATCACTTGCACCACTCCCCCTAGAGAACTATTTGTCGACATGCTGTAAGACTCCATCAGATGTTCTCTCTATGGATCAGTTCAGTGAACTTATTCTCTAATGAGCATTTACATCTTTGTATTAATATCATCACACAAGTGATTGTGAGATCAATCACCCTCTCTATTGAGCATACATAAGATGTACCAATCTTATTGACATCATCGATCTCCGACTCGATGATCTAACATTGAAAATATTTTAAATTGGGGTTATTAAGATTTTAGATTTCACTGACATGATCTCATCATGGCCCTAAAATCATTGTCCTAATCTATGAGATTTATCATAATCATAAAATATGATGCAGTAAATGATAAAACACAATACCTCACAAAATAAAAAATAATCAATGTCATGCAAATGAGCAGGAAGAAAACACAGAAAAGTTCTTTCGTATTACCTATGTGATTGGCTTGTAGGAAACTATTCTTTTAATCTCTCACTTACACTAAAGCCAATCACTTCTGTACTTGATGCCCATGCATTCAAGATAGCGGACACACTGCTACTATGTTAAGGCTTAGTGAACTGGTCCATTATGTTGTTCCTTATATCAACTCATTTTATGATCTAATTATGAATGAGGTGAAAGTGCCATAGGATGTGCATGGGTTTCTGATGAGACCAAACCCAACTCAGTGATGAACCATTTTCATCAGGTAATTTTTCTTAGCAATCTTTACTAACAGCAATTAATTGATACAAATACAGTTTGCTATTTTGGAACTCTTCCAATTCACTGCTCCTCTAGTACTTTTCAAGTACTTTGAGAATGCTTTTCATAATTTTTTTCAATGATCCTATCATGGATCTACCTGAAATCAAAGATTATGCACAAGGCATAAACCACATCAGGCTTGATACATTGAATATATGAGTAAGTAAACCCATTCATGTTGAACCCCTTCAACATAAAATCTATGTACCTAGACTGGGATAAGTCTAGCATCTACTTACATCTATCTCTATAGATGTCAAGTATATTGGATGCTCCCTCTAAGTCTTTTCAAAGAAAACTTCTGTGATAAGCATGTCATTGATCGAGTGCAATATCGAGACTACCATCTCAATATATTGTATGTCATCGACATACAAAATCAAGAAGTTAGTGGGACTCTCACTTATCTTCTTGCATACATATGGTTCATTTATATTTTGATAAAGTCAAATATTTTGACTATTTCATCAAAAATAGAAGTACCAACTCCTCGATGCCTGCTTTAATCCATAAATTGATTTGTCCACCCACTAGAGACAAACCTCTAGGTGTGCGGCTATAGCAAGCAACATCCAGATAAATATTTCTATTAGCAATCTATTGGGTCATACCCATAGGTGCTTCAACTAAAGTCCACACTTGGTTGATGTATAGGGAGTCCATTTCAAATTTCATGGCTTCAAGCCATCTGTCAGAGTCTTTACTTATGACTGTTTTCGAATAGGTTAAGAAAATATCATTCTCAATGATGTATGGTGTATTGTCATTCTCAATTATAAATCCATATTTTGAGTAGTACATTACACACTCTTATTGACCTTCGGAGAGAAGGTGTGTGTCATGGTAGTACCTCATCAATGGGTACATCTGGTCATGGATCAACTTATGGACACTCCATAGATTATTATTGGATAGTTCAAAGGTTTTGAACTTCTCAAGTTTAATTATCTTCCTATTGCCCCCTTCTTGGATAAACTTCTTTTTTCAAAAAGTGACATACCTACTAACAAGACATCTTTTATCCAGTAGGGTGGTAGAAGTAGTATCACATACTACTCTTTAGGATAACCTATAAACTTATACTAATCTGATCTAGCATAAAACTTATGTACATTAACTCTTTTCATATAAGCTGGTCAATCTGCCTCTTTTCTTTTTCATATCTCATATTGAGTGCTAGTAACAGATTTTGATAGTATCTAATTCAGAATATATGCAGCAATTTCTAGGACATATCCCCAGAATGAGATAACATGATCTATGCAGCATATTCAGAAACACACCATATCCCATATGGGGTGTCCATCTCTAAGTCGAGATATTATTAACCTTTGAACATTCATATGTACAAGGCCTAATAGCTCGCTCACCCCTTTCCCATGTCCAGTAAATAGGATCTTGGTCATTTTACCCATGAGATAAGATTGACAAGTTCTATATGATTTAAAGTCATACAAAATAAAGAATTTTTCTTTGTATTACTTGTTTATCTTTGACTCACAAAAATGATCAAGTTGGTAATACCAGAGATATGTGACTATCACATATTCTTCTCTTATTTTCATCAACATGAAGAACAACATCATTGAGTGACAGAAATATGAGACCATTATCATAAATTCATAGCCATAAAATTTAACCAGAAAGAGCAATTTTTGCTATTTACATTAATTTCAAAACTATGTTACAATAACAAAAAAATTGAAATAATATTTCTGATAAATTTAGATATGTAACAACAGTCTATTAGTTTCTAAATCTTGCTAGAAGGTTACATATATAAGTAGGTTCTTTCAGCCTTAGCTTGGATGGACTATCCACCAGCGACAAAAGGCATGAAGTCACCTCTCTTCAGGTTTATAGGTCCCATAATGCTTTGCATAAGTGGGATCTATATAAGGTATCGCATATCCAAAAATTTAAAGCTGAAGCACTCAATGATAAATTAGTTTGCATTATATATAAACTAGTAGCAGATGCAACTTTTGCATCCTGCTACTTCTTCACACTTGCAAGACAACTCTTGTAATTTTTTTTCAATGCTCATCATTGCTATAATAAAAATTGATACCCTTGGTGAAGATATTCTTCACCTTTCTTCTCCTGAGAGATGTTAAAGAAGAAATCCAAGAGAGTTAGCAGGATCAAATCCTAGATTAACTCACCATCCATGATATTTACTTAATCGCATGATTCAGTTAATCAGGATACACTTGACAGTCATACTGTCACCCCGCCATATCTCATATATAATTTTTTTCTTCTTTATAGTATCATCTTCGATCAAATCAAAATCAAGAGAATAGGAGACTATCTCCTAAATGAGAACTATTCTTAGGTTTTTCAACCAATCCATGAAGTTTGGTCAATTTAAAAACACATCAAATATACCATGCAGTGATAGTAAAGATGTAGATGAATATATAAGAATATAAAAGGACTACTCATGATGATTTACATAATTTAGATGAGATCTTTTATCTAATTCTGTCTCCCACTATTTTTGAAAATTTTATAGCCGTCAAGTATGAAAAATGAGAAAACCTATCAATAAGTTTTTTAGTGGGGTTGAGATCCTAATTTCTCATAAAAAGCCTTGTGGATAGCATAACAAGCTCCTATGAGTTCATGTATAGGTAACTCTTTACCAATTGCATCTTATGCAACTCTCAACATAACTTTTACTTTTAAAATACTTATAGTTTTGTAGATAGTATAACAAACTATAGTACTTTAGTTAAGTCTTACCCTTCAATCCTGTATAGTCATATCTGAATAATACTATCCTTATGGATAGCACAATAAGACAGTACTACTAAAATATGCCATAAGCATCACTAAGTCAACATCATATTAATCTCTATAACCAGCCTTATGGATAGCACAATAAATCCACTATAATTTTTGACATACTCTATTGACTTAGTATGAGCTAAATATCATTAACATCATTATGCACCAAAATACTATCACATTAGTCTCCACGGCAGGCCTTGTAGATAGCACAACAAACCTGTTATGGTTCTTGACATAAAACTGACTTGGCATGAAGGAAAGCATGGGTAGTGTTCTTAACACTTTATCATTATGATTTAATATAATTTAAATGAGAAATTTAGGTTTCATATACATCCAAAATATATACAAATTCATCACATGCAATTATATTTAATTCTAACTGCCAGCATGTAAAAGCATATTAAAAGATATCAAATAGTTATGGACTTCTCAACAAAAATCATCTAAGTCACATGATGGTATATGGGTCAAACCCTAGGTGTATCATAGATTAAACCATCTCATGGTCAATCTTAATGCGCCTCTGCTCTCCAAATGCCTAGTAGCCTTCATCTCTATGAAGTCTTTCACAAATGCTCCACCTTTATCAAAAAATAGAAAAAAAATAATTTCTATCTATTTTTAAATAATTTTTTTTATAATTTTACATCAATATATAAAAATCTCAATCAACAGTTGGAAACATACAAAAGAAAGGTACAGTCAAAAATACAATACATCAGGGGCACCTAGCCCCTATTGCAACTATTACAGATACATCTACATAATCAGCCAATATAGAAGCATTCATGCATACACTTATCACATGGATGTACCATAGTTCATAACCACTCATCATAAATTTTATCATAAAAATATGATAATAAGCTTCTCATGTAATTCTAATTGTGATATCATTCATGAATATGTCAATGGAGATGTTTAAAAATATGGGCATAGGACCAATGTAGGATTTTGATTCGGGTTCAACTCTTGATCCTATTTTTAAGTCAATCATTTGTCATCCTTTTAAGTTGAGTTGACCAATTCTTAGATTAAATCCTAATCCAATTAGGTTAACAAAAGATCCGATCGACCAAAACTCAAGCCTTAATCAAATTAGGTCAATGATAATTTGATCAATCTTAATAAAATATAATTTTAATCAAATTAAAACTATGAATTTGATTTAATCTATAATTATCCCATTAGATCGATGAATTATAGTAAAACAAATCCATCGACAAAAATCCTAATCCTTATCGTGAAACATCCTTTTCATGATCAAAATTCTCCGGCTCCACACATACCTAGGGCAATAATCATAATGGAAGACCCATAATGATGAATGCTCAATTATATGGTGGTCGGTCCTTGGATCTTAGTTGAATGCATCATATACAAGAACCCTATGTTTAGGCAATGTACATCCAATGTATCATTCCAAGGCTTCGCACATCACATGCACTGGATTTATAATTTCTTAGAAAACAAATCATAGGATCTAACCTAAACTTATCTCACAAGTCTAAAGACCACGAAATCTCATATCCAAGTACGATCATGGATTGATAATATTTATCCTTAACAAGGGATACACTAAAAATATCAATTTAAACATCATTTAGAAAATCTGATTTTGACATCATATGAACTGGATCTTATCCATATCATAATAATAACATGATGTTTGATTGAATCAATCAAGGGTGGCTCTAATACCACTGTTGGATTTTGGTGATGCAGAGAAATATAATTTTCAAAATTTTTCATGCATTCAACTATTGAAAATAAGTCTTAATAATTAAAACATGACTACCAGAATACAAACCCTAGGAACACCTTGATGATTACAATCAAATAATTCTAGCATGCAGATTAATGAGGGATTAGAAGTCATATACCAAATATGAAGATGAGGATCTGGTAATAGAGTAATCTCCATAAGGCTCCAAAGTGAAAGTGCTCCAACGGTGATCCACATGGGACAAATCAGGGTCCTTCCTAATTTGATGTAGTGCTGTAGCCATCTTCGCAAGTCCACTACCGATCATCTTTTTTCAAAAATAGATTGTACCACTATTTGTATGTCTTCGAATCCTCTACTAAGATCATACTAGAGAACTTTTCTCAAAAGATCTCACCACAAAAATCAGATATTTGATGTTCAACACTTGAACAATCTAAATTTTAGGACAAGCATCACATGCTTTCCAATTTCCTCTTGCCTTCCTTTCTATTTTTCTTTCTCTCTTTTTCTTTGAATTTTTTTGTTCTTTTTCTCTTCATTCCCATGCCTAACAACCAGAGAAAATCCCATGATTATCACACAGGAGATGTCCCCTTTAAATAAGAAAGAAAGGATGCCTCCAAGGGATGCCAACAATTGGCGTCCCAATGTTTTCTTCGATGTTTAATTCCTAATAAAGAGAGTTTGTTGGGTTTTTAATCAGCAGAAGGACTCTCCTCTATGCACACCTCCCAAAGTGCTAGTTGATGCCGCCACCCTTAGGAATTAGGGTGGAATAAATGAAGAAAAAGGAAGGTTTGTTAAGAGTTTAATGAGAGATGGACTCTTCCTTTTCTCATCGCACAAAAGTGGGCATCCCATTTATTTTTGGCATGTGATTTCCTTCATAGAGAAGGACTCTTTCTTCCCTTTTGCATGCACACATCCCAAGGCACCATCTGATGGTGCCAGAAATAAAGGATAGCATGAAAAATGAAAGGAAATTTAAGAGGAGTAATCAGAAGGACTCCTCCTTCTTAATGCAAAAATAAATGGGGTGCCAATTTATTTTGGCATGTGGATTGGCATGGAGATAGTTGACTTCACATGGAACACTTTTATAAAAACCAGATAAGCCACCTAATAATTTATAGGTTCAAACCTAATCCCATTAGGTCCAGGCATCAAGCTTTAGGGTTAGCACAAACCCCTTTGCACCAAATCCAATTGAAAACTTAGGTTAATTTATATGCTAGCAATTTAATTAACCCATAAGATTTATAATAAATCCAAATATATTAGATCAAGATCAAATTTTTATTATGTGGGATCTATTGGGGTCTAAAGCTAGTCAGCAGTGGACTCAAACTCATGACCTAATCCGATTAGATCAGCCCAAAGGCATCAATTAATCAGAATACCTTTTAATTAATTTTTGAATTAAACTCATTTAATTCTTGTAAGTCTACAAGTCAAGATTGACATCTAGCAATGTGTCATAACTATCCATAAGATATAAAATTTGATAGAAATATCAAAATTATCCTTTCGTGGTGAGTTATCATGCAATTCAATCCTTCGATCACACAATATCCCAGACAGACATGGGCATGGAATAATGTTAAGCCCAAATACCTATTCATATGTATCTCGATCAGATGATGATGACTCGATTGATGAACTAGTAGAAATTTTTTCTACTGTTCATCCCTGCTATAGCAAAAGACTCAAAGTCATCATCCTATGAGATCACATAGGATGTTCTTTCCTCTTACAAGAAGTGATCGATTTTATATTGACCACTCACAACCTTCATGCACACTTCATGAAATTTAGAATATCCCACATATATCTTAAAGTGGCGTACTATAAAATAAACCAAGGTATGGATCCATATACACAAGGTACCATGGTGATCTCAGGTTAAAAGATCACTTGCACCACTCCTATTAGAGAACCATATGTCAACATACTGTAAGGCTCCATCAGATATTCTCCTGTAGATTAGTTTAGTGAACTCATTCTCTAATAAGCACCTACATTCTTATATTAGTATCACCATACAAATGATTGTGAGATCAATCATCCTCTCCATTGAGCAAACATAGGATGTACTAGTCTTATCGGCATCATCGATCTCTGACTCGATGATCCAACGACTGAAAATATTTTAGATTGGGACTATTAAGATTTTAGATCTCACTGATATGATCTCATCATGATTCTAAAAATATTATCCTAATCTATGGGGTTTATCATAATCATAAACTATGATGCAGCAAATGATAAAACATAATACCTCACAAAATAAAAAATAATCAATGCCATGCAAATAAGCAGGAAGAAAGCACAGAAAAGTTTCTTCACATTATCCATATGATTGGCTTCTAGGGCACTATTCTTTCACTCTCTCTAGATCTCAAACAAAAAAAAGGGAGGGTGTGCATGGAGATGTGCCCCCTTTGCTTTTTGCATGCATGAAAGGAAGGGGCGCCAATAGTTGCACCCCACCACATCTGGAATTTTTCCTCTTTCTGATTTATTTTCTATTTGAATTTGATTCAAATTAGGATCAAATCTTATCGAAATATGATGTTGGAAACTGATTTTTATGTGATAAAAATCTGAATGAAAGTGGGGCATGTGGTATGAAAGCATGAGATGTTTTCTTCCTTGCTGCCACTTTTTCTCACCAGCCCAAATCCTTTTATTTAATAAGTTTTTTTCTTTAAATTTGATTTGAATAGATTCTTATCTTAAAGGAGCATGAGCATTTCAAGGTTTTTATGCGACAAAATAAGAAAGGGGTTTGTGTGTGTGCGTGAGTTTTAAGGGTGGTGTTTCTTTCTTGCCACATGACACCTTCATCATCACGCCTCCTTCTCTTTTCACATCTAACGCCCCATGATTTGATGAGATTAGATCTAAAAGAGAGAAAAAGAGAGAGAGAGGAAGAGAAGAAGAAATTTTCTTCTTTTCTTCTTGATGGTCAGTTGCAGATCCCATCAGATCTATGTGAAAGGGTTCATGTAGCCTTCATCTTCTTCGAGTTCTAGAAGAGGATTCAGATCCAAAGCTGAGGAGTGAGACCTACAAGGTGCTAGCACATCAGTGGACTTGGTGCTCTGATCAGATATCTTTGTGTGGATACCAGCAGAGGTCAGGTGCTTGTGCGGCTCCAATTCAAACCCTGGATATCCACAGGATCCAGAAGGTATGGAGATCAGATCTCTAATTTTTTTGATGTATTTTTATGTTTGTTTTTAGATTTCAGATGATGGTGACATGTTCATATGAACATCCAGCACGTAGTTTTTAGATTTGATCTAGTGCATGAATTTAAATTAAAAATATTTTAATTTAATTTACTTTCGCTGTTTACATAAATCTGTTTTATGTTAAAAATCTTCAAACTACATGCACAAAACCACCGCATATTCTAATAGCGGTATCAAAGCCAGGTTCTGATATGAATATGAAATTCTTAGATCTAAAATCTGATTTGTAGAAATCAGATCTGAAGATTAGTTAGATGCTAGACATCGTTCTGAAATAAGGTTGTTCTGGCATAACCCTATTATGCTGAAAGGTTAACCTAGAATGATGTAGGATAATAATTAATGATAAATCTAAAATTTTTATATTTTGTAATGTGATTATAAGATTATTTTGGATCTGAAATTATTTTAGATCTGAAATAAATCATGAGTAATTTGGATCTACAATTAGTTTCAGATCTGAATACATTGATTAGGGTTTAATTTGGATCTAGTATAATTGCTGAAATTATTTTATATATGTGATATATGCTTGCATGCATAGATTTAAATTATTGTTCATATATCTAACATGTGAAATATAATTAGATCTAAATTCTAATTGATTACATATGTGATATGTTAGATTAATCTATTAGTAGTTTAGTAATCGAATTGAGATAATCACCATGATTGTCCAGTCATAAGAGGAAGAAGGAATTAAAGTCCCTCTCTTGCCCATTCGATGGGTTCTTTTATGATATATAAGGGTGCCGATTGTGATGTTTACTATAAAGATGAATAGCGAATGCAAATTATATGTGATACATATTTTAGATTTAAATCTGTTTATGCATGTTTTAAGATATGTGTTTTAGATCAGTAAATGATATATGTGATATATAATTTTTGACACATGATCTAAAACTTAATTTCTACAAAATCTTAGATCCAAAACTTTAGATTTTGTTTGCATGAAACCATGAAACTATGATTGGCACACCTATGGAATCGACTCGATTCTTGTTCGGATCAACTCGAGTGCTTGATGAGTCGATTTATTTTTTTTGGAGTCAACTCGATACCCTGATGGATCAGCTTATTTGCTGATGAGCCGACTCAATAGTACAGGCTTCGTCTATAGATTTTTATTTATCTCAGTATTGAGTCATCTCATTGTGATGAGTCAACTCGAGTACCATGGCCAGTTGACTCGATTCTACAGACCGCAAAATTGTATGAGATACAATACAAATAGTTTAGATCAAAAATTATTTCGAGAACTAAACTTAAACTCATGTATATAATGTACTTAATTGAGAATTAAGATTCAAAATTATAAGATCTAAAATTATGAATTTAATATCTAAATTTTAATGCATAAAATATGAGCTTCGGGTATAGGTTGAACAAATTAGGTCTAGAGACTAAATTACAAGTAGGGTCATTGATTAGATCAGGCTAGAACCCTTTCTGATTTTGAACAGTTGATCAAATCTAATCAAAAGTTGGTTGAGATTAGATCAAAGGGGCTCAAAATTGAGTTTAGTTATAGTTAGTCAAATTGATTCACATGTGATTTGAATTGATTAAATCAAGACTGAATTTGGCTCAGTGGTTCAAGTTCGGGTCTATAGGTTAACTTGATTGATTCTAATCAACCAATTTGGTATCTGAGGTAAGTCTTAGGTGGTGGTTCTTTAATTGGTTCCATTGTCTAGCCTGGCCAATTCGTTGGTGTCTAAAAAAAGCAACGGAGGGACCCCCACTTATCTTCACTTACCTGACTATTTTGGAAGATTATATTTTATATTAGGTTACTTGTTGACTCGAGTTCAGCCATATCGACTAGGTTGGTCAGACATAAGATGATGTGCTGACCTAAATTAGATTAGTAATCTATATCAGATGTATGTGACTATTACAAGAGACTTGAACCTAAATCTTTTCACTAAATATTAAGTCTATTGGTCTTCCACTATTGTAGAGATGCAGGTGTCTTTTCCATCATGGATTGTTCTTGGCTGATTATACTAGTTCAGTTACATCGAAAAGGTACAACCACTTTATTGGCATTAGATGCCTTGAGATAAAGATGAGGTTGGATTCAATATTTATTAAGTGAGGGTCTCAATGATGGCTTTATGGTCATTGGTGAATGATGGGTCAGACTTAATTAAGAAATGTGTCAATAACTATTAGGTGAAGCCATAGGACTTAGAGACCAAGTCGCTGCAACATACTTGAAGAAGCATCTGGACAAAGAGTTATCTATGCATTGGTATACATATCATCAATAAATGTTAGATGAGGTGCCATACATCGATGGGACTGTAGCATCCACTAGAAGCTCAATTGTTGCATTAGGATTTTTGTTTCTTTATCCGAGGAGTGTAGAGACTCGAAAAATTAGTGAAATCCTTTGTTTGTTTTTAAAGTTCTTTGAATAAATTTTTATAAGTACAATCATCTAATTAAATCTTTACTCTTTGTGGCTAATTTTATCAGCTTCCAATCTTCTAGCTCAAATCTTAGATATCAACCACTTAACCAAAATCAATTACATATTATAGCTCAGAAACATAAGAATAGTTCTTAGCTTTTAGAAATTAAGCCATATTCTTAATCAAATTAACCTTATATCATCAGCTTGTCCCATTCATAGTCAACGAACTACACTTGATAAATGGTTGGACATTGACAATTAGGTTAGGTGCTATAAATTGGAGTACATGGTTGATGAACTCCAGTGTATGCATAAGGACATGTAGACTGCCAATGACATGCTGATTTATCTGTAACAGTTGTGAGATGATCAAAGTCGTACAGCACATGAGATGCATGATGAGCAGTTTGTTTATGATCATTGTTTGATAAAGATCAAAGACATTGAAGAGCTTGAAAAGCTCGATGTGCCCATGCATAAGAAATTGATAGTGGATTTGATCCTACAATCTCTGATTCATATGGCTAATTTGTGAAACTATTTATGAATACACAATATAGCACCTTAACTGAATTGGTCAATATATTGGTAAGTAAAGGGATCTTGAAAAGTTTAGAGGTATATACCTGATAAGCTTAAAGAGACATAAACACACCTTTGGAAGATATGTCAAGTTGCTCAAAATTGATCTTACGATTTTCTCTTCTTTTAGTTGAGTATTAGACTCTAGTGCATATTACATACTTCAATGTAGGGTCTAAAGGAAGGAAGAGGACTGAGAAAATGTGAAGTGACTCTTATGTGATTGGGCAAAAGTTGCACTGTGGCCGTGGGCACCTAATCTCGATGATTATTATTTTGAATTTAGTTCTCTAACATTTGCATGTTGATGCATATGTAAACTTATTTGAGCAAGCAGTGAATGCCATTAGATCAAAGTGATCCAGAAATCAAATAAACCTGAAGTATTTAGGTGGTTCTTTTGCCTAGGTCATATATGAGAAGAAGAAATGACTTATTGATTGGAGAAATATGAGCCTTTGGGCTTATTGACTTTTGAGTCATATCTTGTTTGTGAATCTTCTCTTTAAGGATTAATGACCATACTATCATTTGTGGGACAAAGGGATAAGATTGCTGAGATACTTACCCTTGTACATATTTGATGTGTGCGGCCCATTTGATGAGCCAAACAAGGAGGTTATCTCTACTTCATTATCTTTACTAATGATCAGTCATGGTATAGATAGGTATATAAGATATAAATCTGAAGCCTTTGAAAGGTTTAAAAAATTCAGATGTGAAGTAAAAAAGTAAACCAGAAAAATCTTAAAGGTACTTCGATTAGATCGAGGATGTAATACCAAATAGAGAATTTCACGATTATCTCAAGAAAATGACATAGTTTTATAATAGAATCCTCCTAGTACACCTCAGCTCTATAGGGTATCTATGAGGAGGAATGACACTATATGAGATATGATCCGATCTATTATGAACTTCAATAATTTAACCCTTGTTTCTTTAGGGACAAGCTTCAATTTCTGAAATTTAAATTAGGTTTCCTCTAAAGTTAGTTTCACCACACCATATGAGATATGGTATGGTGGACAAGTTAAAGGATAGGTCTTGAGAGCTCATTTATGGGGTATCCTAAAAAGTTTAGGATGCCATTTTCTCTTCCTAATGGTTCACAATATGATTTGTGAGTAATCATGCTACTTTCTTGGAAACAGTGAAAAGATGAACTCAAAGAGAAAGTCTCTAAAGAACAAGTCATAGGACCTGTAGAATTTTTTCTTGATGAGCCAGTATATGTAGTACCTCCTCCACCTTATAGATCTAATAGGATCTCCCATCCTTCAAGGAGGTACTTGGTATTCTTACAGAAGATTAAGAGAAAGTATTTCTCAAGAAAGATTAAGAATATAGAGATGACCCCGAAACCTACAATGAAGTGATGTTGAACATTGATCTCGAGAAATGGATGTGTGGATAGTCCTACTGAATGAGTATCTTTGGAAGGTATCTATATATAGTGGCCTATAGATTTCATTTTTAGTGATGGTGATCACACTGTGAAGATCCATTCATGGATTTAAGCAGACATCTCAGAATGATGTGATCAAATTATTTGATTTTATCAAAAATAAAGAGGAATCATGTGTTTACATGAAGGTCAGTGGGAGGGTCCCATATTGACATCGGTTATGATGTAGTTGCATATAGAATTTTCATCAAAGATCTAGTGCAAACATCCTATATTCTAAGAATAAAGGTCTAACAAAGATAGATCTTAAAGGATATTTGATTTTTCATAGACAAGTATATAGAAGAGGTGCTAAAAGTGTTCAGCATAGAAATCTCCAAAAGGGATCCGTTATCCTCTTGGGCATAGGTGTATGCCATGCTATGTACTTAATTTCGTATATCTTACTGTGAGAGTCATGAGCTGATATTTATCGAATCCAGACTGAGAGTACTGGATTGCTGTGAAAATATCTTTAAGTACTTGAGAAGCATTAAGGATTTATTTTTGATCTTTGGAAAAAAATTAGAGCTAAGAGTGGAAGGATCTACTGATGGTAGAATGTCTATATCAGTATGTATTCTTGAGTTATGAATGGATCGGTATGTTGGAACGGTTCTAAGCAACTGATCAATGGAAGCTAAATGTGCTGTAGATGTGTAGGATGCATTCTGGTTCTTATGATAGTTGTGGAACTGGATGTCATGCAATCAGATGCCATGACACTATACTGTAAAAAAAATAGCCCATAGCCCTCGCTGAGCCAAGGTCTCACCTAAATTTCAAGCACATAGAGCAGGGAGATACGTGATTGCCTCGAGTAGAAATACATAGAGGTATAGAGAGTAGACTTCATGTGGAATGTGGTAGGCCCAAGTCACTTAGCCAGCTAAAGATCGAAGCCTATTTTTAGAAGATAGAGCTCAGGTATGTGGCAGATTGGCTTTAGTGTAAGTGGGAGTTTGTTAGATGAGTGCCATAGAAGCCAATCTTGGCTGATATATACATTTATCTAGGATATGTTTTTATACTTGTCGAGCAATTTTTATTACCAATCATATTGTATGTGTCCATGATTTGTCTTAAAAATTAACAAAGATGATTTAGTATATTCTCAAGGTGTTGAGAATTTGATACATACATTATTAGTGGTTAATTTCTAAGAACTTTCGATTGTAGGATTGTCACGGAGAACAATGATCAATCTATTTAAGATCAGTGCACGGATCATCTCCTTTCTGGGCAGATGAGTCTCGAGTCTGCAATATGGGGATATTGGGGTGAGAGTGTAGGTGGTTGTTAGAGAACAACTTGCACTAAGCGTGGCCAATATGAGAAATCACTTAGATGTCTACTCACTCATTAGTGATTTTCTCGATGCTATAGTGGTATGATTGATCCTTTTGACCTATGATGTATTGGCTATTCACAACGAGGCTATTTAATTTGACCGCACATTCTCTTGGTCCCTAGCCATTTGGGTCCTTGCTGCGTACATTGGCTATTGTAGGTTCAGGTTCACTATTTGGATTAGGATACACCTAAATGAAATCTATTGATCTTAGTAAAAAAGGAGTAGTCCAATGCAATTCACAAGATCAAGTTTAGAAAGTCTTTAGCCAGAGTAAGTATGAATATTGAAAAAAAGGTTCACAGAATTCATAGATAAACTCTAGTCAAACCAATCTGACATATGACTGATGATGGAGTTTGACAAGTTCTCTATGACCTCTGTGTTGGGAAATATGTCCCAAAAAATCAACCGTCAGCCTGTTGATGGTTGAGCAATCTTGTATGATAATTGATTTGTTAATAAATAAAATATATTTGATATTTCCATCATAAGCTTTCATCTTCTAATGAACTCCGTTGTTATGATGAAGTCCTTAGGACTATTTAGATTCAATAAAGAGAAGATTTATCGATTAGTCCTTAAAACTGTTCACGACCAAATGATAGGCTGTTAAAAATGACGACAGCTTCTATCGAGCATAGGTCGCTATAGGCCATATGGGTTGGTTATCATCTTAATCAAGGAGTGTGGAGACATTGGTATGGCATACAGGTGAGATATAAGGGTACATCATCATTGAACGTGACCAACTCCAGAGCATTCTGCTATCGAGAATATCTCTGATGGGATATAGGTATAAGTGTCCCTTAGACCTGAGATCACCTCAGTGACTTGCAAGCAACTCACTATGCTTTGATACTGGACTAACTAAATTTCTAATTCAGTGACAGAAGACTTTTGGGCATAGTCAAGTACTTGCAAAGTCAGAGTGTGATCGATATGGGATTGACCACTCCCAGAGTTGGAGAAGAATGAGTCACTGTATTTCAATTTAGCAAAATCTTGGCCAGGGTAATCCATCAAATGGATTTGATATTTTAAAATACAATGTGGACAACCTAATCAAAGTTGACAGTTGAACTCTGAGGTGTCCTATGATCATTTTAGTCAAGGAGATGAATTATATGGAAACTATATCCGTATGGGTTCTAAGGATGTTGTTCTATACATTCGACCTATCCGATCGTCGGGTACCATTGCTAGATAGTCACTTCGATTGGTATAAAAATTTATTCCTATACTACCGACTTAGGTTTGGACCTGTTGGTGCAAAAATCCGCTTGCGTCGGAGAAGCTGGAGTCGGGGAAGCCGCGGTCGCCGCCGGGACCTGCAAGGAAAGTCTAAACCGGAGGTAGGGTTGCTCCGGCAAGACCCTTCGACGCTCAAGTCAGTTCTCTGCCTCAACAAGAATGGAGTGCTCGAATGGAAAATTTAGCAGAGTTTTGAGATAAGGAAAATGAGCCTTAAGAATAACGTATCTGGGTCCCCCTTTTATAGGCGGAGGAGGCAACGGATTGATGGCGACGTTTGTAACCGTCTGGTAGTGGGCCGCCCATGGTCAGGGGAATTGATTACGAAAGATAGTGGGGTAGACCCATGGCTATCGTCATAGCCCGCCACGTAGGGCCTGTTGCAGGTAGTGGAGCGGCGTCCGTTGCCGCCAGTTGTCAGCGAGTAGTGAGATCGTGCAGCACCCGCCGCAGGGAGCGGAGCAGAATCGTGGCCGTTGACACAGCCTGTCAGAGAGTAATGGGTCCACCACAGGGGGTGATGGAGCCGCACGGAATCCGCTACAAGAAGTGGAACAGGATCATGGTTGTTATTGTGATCTGCCAGGGGGCGCGGATCTGTTGATCGAGGCTCGGCAGTGGTCGGAGTTCGGCCTTTGTAGGAGTCCGGGAGGAACCCTTTCGGAGCCGAAGTTGCAGGCGGAACCTGGCTCCCGTAGGAGTCCGGATGGAGTCGCCCTGCTGTCGATGGTGGAGCCCGGCTCCCGTAGGAGTCCGGGCGGAGCCGTTCTGCTGTCGATGGTGGAGCCCGGCTCCCGTAGGAGTCCGGGCGGATCCGTTCTGCTGTCGATGGCGGAGCCCGGCTCCCGTAGGAGTCCGGGCGGAGCCGTTCTGCTGTCGATGGTAGAGCTCGGCTCCCGTAGCAGTCTGGGCGGATCCGTTCTGCTGTCGATGGTGGAGCCCGGCTCCCGTAGGAGTCCAGGCGGATCCGTTCTGCTGTCGATGGCGGAGCCCGACTCCCGTAGGAGTCCGGGCGGAGTCGTTGTGCTGTCGATGGAGGAGCCCGGCTCCCGTAGGAGTCCGGGCGGATCCGTTCTGCTGTCGATGGCAGAGCCCGGCTCCCGTAGGAGTCCGGGCGGAGCCGTTCTGCTGTCGATGGAGGAGCCCAGCTCCCGTAGGAGTCCGGGCGGATCCGTTCTGCTGTCGATGGCGGAGGCCGGCTCCCGTAGGAGTCCGGGCGGATCCGTTCTGCTATCGATGGAGGAGCCCGGCTCCCGTAGGAGTCCGGGCGGATCTGTTCTGCTGTCGATGGTGGAGCCCGGCTCCCGTAGGAGTCTGGGCAGAGCCGTTCTACTGTCGATGGCGGAGCCCGGCTCCCGTAGGAGTCCGGGCGGATCCGTTCTGCTATCGATGGAGGAGCCCGGCTCCCGTAGGAGTCCGGGCGGAGCCGTTCTGCTGTCGATGGAGGAGCCCGGCTCCCGTAGGAGTCCGGGCGGATCCGTTCTGCTGTCGATGGCGGAGCCCGACTCCCGTAGGAGTCCGGGCGGATCCATTCTACTGTCGATGGAGGAGCCCGGCTCCCGTAGGAGTCCGGGCGGATCCGTTCTGCTGTCGATGGCGGAGCCCGGCTCCCGTAGGAGTCCGGGCGGAGCCGTTCTGCTGTCGATTTCGGCTGCGGGTATTTTATACCCAACACCAGTCCCCCTACTTCCAAGTTTGAATTTCAAGCGAAGGAAGTACATAGAGAGAGATGTGCACAGCCAGAATCGCCCCTTCGAACCTTGCGCACTGCCGCCCCCATTTAATGCGCGCACGTCAGAATCCATTTTTCGATGAAGGCGACTTGAAAAGTCTTTTTGGAACCCCCGTTGAAACGCAATCCCAAGCGTCGTTCTGCGGGAATCTGTGAGCGGTCAACCCTCGATGGCGGTGAAGGGGATAAGCGCGCCACGTGGCACACACCAGTTGGCCCAGGAATACCTGCCGCCATAACTGCGCCAGGATCCATCGGCTATTTAAACCCCTCAGTCCCTTCGTGGTTTCATCCTGGTGCTGTTCTTTCATCTGAGAGTCCTGCTTCTCTCGCCCCAGTCCCTGTCTCCTTCCCTCACACCATGCTCTCTACTCGGGAGGCTGTTCTTGAGGGAATTTTTAGGGTTTGGAGGAAGGTGAGGAGGAGAATGGTGGCCGGTGAGAATTTCTGTCGTCCTAAAGGGAGCCCAAGGAAGAATTCCTTCAACAACAGGGGTTTGATAACGGGGGCTGTCGGTGAAGTCATTCTGCCCGCGAATCTCGGAGTAGCAAGGCGGGGTGATACCGGTCAAGAGGGCAGAATAGTCGTCATAAGCCATGACGGGATCCTTGACGCCGTCGGGGCTGAGAGACCAGAGGTGGTCGGCGTCGACGGTGGGGCAGTAGAACTTGTTGCGGGGATGGTGGAAGTAACGCATGCCGACCTTGCCGGAGTGTCTCAGGTGGCGGCCGTCGTGGTGCATTCGGAGATGAGGCATATCTCTGGTGTCCCAACCGCTCCTGAAATGGCTATGGTTCTTCTTGAAACAGGTCTTCGCTACTACCGCCGTTGCCCTCACCGCCTCCGGAGATCTATCCCACCCCTTTCCCGCTAAGGTTGGGACTTCGGGAACAGAACGAGGCGAGATGGGGTGAGAGCTGTTACACGCACTGGAGAATGCGACTGAGAAGGATAGAGATGGAGTTCGTAGCTCGGAGCGGCCTCCGGTTTGTCCTGCCCGAACCGTGCTCGCGAGACTTGCGATGGCGTGTATCTTCTTTTTTCCTGACCCACCGGGTCCTGTAACGTGTACTTTTGTTAAATGAAAAAGTGATTTCAGTACCTTGTTTGCATCTTGTGTTGAATAGCTGTCTGCCGAACTTCTTCCTTTTCCTTTCCTTCTCTTTGTCTGTGTTACGTCGTTCCAAGGTCGTCGGAGACCTTTTCAGTTCATGTGGGGTCGTCATTCGTCGAGCTCCTTTTCGGCTTTTATGCCGTTCGGAGATACCCACTTGTCAGGTTTGCTTGGATTTTTCTCTGCTGAAGTCGGGGCTAAGTTCGGCTCCCTTGATAGTCCGAACGGAGAAGCCCTCCGGAAGTCAGAGTAGCTCGGTTCTCGTGAGAGTCAGGGCAAAGTTTTTCTGCAATCAAAGTCATAAGTAAAGTCCGGCTTCCATAGAAGTCCGGGCGGAGTTGTCCTGTAGCTGATGTTGGCGGTGGAGCCCGGCTCCCATAGGAGTCCGGGTGAAGTCGTCTCTCTTTTTTTTTTTTTTTTTTTTTTTTGGAACCTGGCTCCCGTAGGAGTCCGGGGGAAGTCTTCTTTGGCGTAGAAACCCGGCTCCCGTAGGAGTCCGGGTGAAGTCTTCTTTGGCGTAGGAACCCGGCTCCCGTAGGAGTCCGGGCGAAGCCTTTTTGGCGGCGGAATCCGGCTCCCGTAGGAGTCCGGGTGAAGTCTTCTTTGCGGCGGAACCCGGCTCCCGTAGGAGTCCAGGTGAAGTCTTCTCGGCGGCGGAACCCGGCTCCCGTAGGAGTCCGGGTGAATTCTTCTTTGCGGCGGAACCCGGCTCCCATAGGAGTCCGGGTGAAGTCTTCTTTGCGGCGGAACCCGGCTCCCGTAGGAGTCTGGGCAAAGCCTTCTTTGGCGTAGGAACCCGGCTCCCGTAGGAGTCCGGGACTTCCACTTTGCTCATGTCAGGACGAGGTTCTCCTCCTGTTCCTGACAGGGCTGTGGGGGCACATTAGGGCGTTGCAAGGCCTCTCCCCCCATCCGGTCTAAAAGAATCGGGCCTTCGACTTTGCTCAAGTTAGGGCGAGGTTCTCCTCCTATCCCTAACAGGGCTGTGGGGGCACATATGGGCGTTGCAAGGCCTCTCCCCCCATCCGGTCTAAAAGAACCGGGCCTTCGACTTTGCTCAAGTTAGGGCGAGGTTCTCCTCCTGTCCCTAACAGGACTGTGGGGGCACATATGGGCGTTGCAAGGCCTCTCCCCCCATCCGGTCTAAAAGAACCGGGCCTTCGACTTTGCTCAAGTTAGGGCGAGGTTCTCCTCCTGTCCCTAACAGGGCTGTGGGGGCACATATGGGCGTTGCAAGGTCTCTCCCCCCATCCGGTCTAAAAGAACCGGGCCTTCGACTTTGCTCAAGTTAGGATGAGGTTCTCCTTCTGTCCCTAACAGGGCTGTGGGGGCACATATGGGCGTTGCAAGGCCTCTCCCCCCATCCGGTCTAAAAGAACCGGGCCTTCGACTTTGCTCAAGTTAGGGCGAGGTTCTCCTCCTGTCCCTAACAGGGCTGTGGGGGCACATATGGGCGTTGCAAGGCCTCTCCCCCCATCCGGTCTAAAAGAACCGGGCCTTCGACTTTTATAAGGTTGTCCTCTCATTTTGGGTACCGTCCACTCGAATTGTCCCAAGACGAATGGGCACGCATTTTTTGATTAGGACGAAATTATTGGTAGTACATCCGTAAGTTTTCTGAGCTCCAAGGTCGCGGGAGGTCGGCTCCTCTGAGTTCCTTAAGATAATAAGTTCCAGGCCGGACTACTTCTTTGACCTCATAAGGTCCCTCCCAGTTTGGGGCAAGCTTCCCCTGGCCCTGTGGTTGTGAGACAACAGCTCGTCGGAGCACTAGGTCCCCTGCTTTGAATGCCTTGTTCTTGACTCGGGCGTTGTAATATCGGGCAACTTTCTGTCTGTAGGCTGCCATTCGAACCTGAGCAATCTCCCGCCTTTCTTCCAGTAGGTCGAGGTTGGCTCTGAGACTTTGCACATTTTGGGGTTCGTCGAATGCTACGACTCGTGCCGACGGGAGTTTAAGCTCGATCGGGATGATGGCTTCCGTACCAAAGGCTAAAGCAAAGGGAGTCTCCCCTGAAGGCAACCTCTGGGTGGTCCGATAAGCCCATAGCACATGATAAAGTTCGTCCGCCCAAGTTCCTTTTGCTTTTTCGAGCCTAGTCTTAATCCCCTGCAAAAGGGTTCTGTTTGTTACCTCGGCTTCACCGTTCGCCTGAGGATGGGCCACTGATGTGAAGTTGTGGGAGATGTTTAGGTCTTCACAGAATTCAGCAAATCTGGCTCTCGCGAATTGCCGTCCATTATCAGTGATGAGGGTTCTAGGCAAACCGAACCTGCACACGATCGATTTCCAGACGAAATCTTGCACTTTCGCTTCTGTGATTTTGGCTAGTGGCTCGGCCTCGACCCATTTGGTGAAGTAATCGATTGCTATAAGGAGGAATTTCTTTTGACCTGACGCCATGGGAAAGGGGCCAAGAATATCCATCCCCCATTGCGCAAAAGGCCATGGGGCACTCAAGGGTGTAAGCTCGGTAGCAGGTTGTCTCTGGACGTTGGCGTATCTCTGGCATCGATCATACTTTTTGACATATTCGATTGAATCACGATGCATTGTTGGCCAGTAATACCCTTGGCGGAGTAGCTTGTGGGATAGAGTCCTGGCACCCAAATGGCTTCCGCAAGCTCCCTCGTGTACTTCCCATAAAGCATAGTCAGCTTCTGAGGGTCGGAGGCATCTCAAGAGAGGCAAGGAGTACGATCTTTTGTACAATTTGCCCTCATAAAGGATGTACCGGGAGGCTTGATTTCGGAGTTTTCGGGCCTCTTTCGCGTCCTGGGAGAGAATCCCATCTCTAAGATAGGTTATCAGCGGGTCGACCCAGTTGGGTTCATGGTCGATCTCCATTACGAGTCGCGGTTCTTCCGTACTCGGATATTTTAAAACTTCAAAGAGGATGCCTTTGGGCAATTCGGTCGGAGCCGATGTTGCCAGTTTGGAGAGAAAATCGGCTCTGGTGTTCTCCGACCTTGGAATTTGCCTGATGTCGAAATTGCCAAAGGCAGGGGTGAACTCCTTCACCTTCTCAAGATATTTGGCCATACTGTCCTCCCGCGCTTCAAAGCTCCCGCTGACTTGCCCCACCACAAGTTGGGAATCACTGTGCACCCGGAGTTGACCTATTCCAAGCTCCCTGGCGATCCTCAATCCTGCGATCAGAGCTTCATATTTCGCTCCATTGTTTGTTGCGGGGAATTCGAAATGCAGAGCGTACTCCGCAATGACTCCCTCCGGGCTGGTCAAGATCAGGCCTGCACCCGCGCCTGCCATGTTGGAAGATCCGTCCACATGGAGGGTCCAAAAGCCATCGGAGGAACTGGCTTCTTCGTCGGGGGAGTTCGGTTGAGTCTTCAGGTCGTCAATTTTGCTTTGCTCAGATTTGGCCTCCTCGGGGATGGTGCATTCTACTATGAAATCTGCCAATATTTGGGCTTTTATGGCCGGTCTAGGTTGGTAGTTGATGTCGAATTCTATGAGCTCGATCGCCCATTTCACCATTCTCCTGGAGATATCAGCTCGGTGCAAAACCGCCTTGATCGGTTGGTCGGTGAGTAACGTCACCGTGTGCCCTTGAAAGTAAGGTCGGAGTCTCCGAGCTGCAATCAACAAGACGTAGGTCAGTTTTTCTAATTTAGTATACCTGGTCTCGACGTCCCTCAACACGCGACTAATGTAGTAGACCGGTCGCTGGACTTTCATTTCCACTTTAACAAGGACAGCTGCAAGGGCGGTGGAGAGACTGCCAGGTACAAAAATAATTCTTCCTTAGGCTCAGGCTTCGCCAGTAGTGGGGGCGAGCTAAGGTAGCTTTTCAATTCTTCGAATGCCTGTTGGCATTCAGAGGTCCAACAGAAGTTCTTCGGCTGCTTGAGGGTTTGAAAGAAGGGCAGACATCGTTCGGCCGACCTCGCGACAAAGCGATTAAGAGCCGCAACTCTTCCCGTGAGGCATTTAACCTCCTTGATCGACCTTGGGGCAGTCATATTTTGGATGGCGCAAATTTTCTCCGGATTGGCCTCGATACCGCGCCCCGATACCATGAAGCCCAGGAACTTTCCTGAGGTTACCCCAAAGGTGCATTTGGTCGGGTTCAGCTTCATTCTATACTTTCGAAGAGCGCCAAAGGTTTCCTCGAGGTCGGCGACATGATTTCCAGAAGACCTGCTTTTCACGAGCATATCGTCCACATAAACCTCCATGTTTCGGCCGATCTGCTCCTTGAAGATTTTGTTCACCAGCCGTTGATAGGTTGCGCCCGCGTTCTTGAGGCCGAACGGCATGACCCTGTAGCAGTAAAGGCCGCGATTAGTGATAAAAGCCATCTTTTCTTCATCTTCCGATGCCATTCTAATCTGGTTATAGCCGGAGAATGCATCCATAAAAGTAAGAAGCTCATAGCCCGAGGTAGCATCCACCAGTTGGTCGATCCTGGGAAGGGGGTAACTGTCCTTTGGGCAAGCCTTATTCAGCTTTTTGAAGTCGATACACATCCTCCACTTGCCGTTTGCTTTCTTGACCAAGACAACATTGGAGATCCACTCAGGATAATTGACCTCCTTGATGAATCCGGCCTTGAGAAGTTTATCCACTTCCTTGGCTATTGCCTTCTGCCTCTCCGGGGCATGACTCTGGATTTTTTCTTTCGTTGGCCGATGCTTAGGGTCGACCGCCAGATGATGTTCCATGACTTCTGTGTCAATCCCCGACATATCCGCCGGGACCCATGCGAAAACGTCCGCATTTCTTCGGAGGAAATCCACGAGATGCGTCCGCACCTCCTCCTCCAGGTTGGAGCCAATTAACACCACATGCTCCGCATTCCCATCATTCAAAGGAATTGGTATTAGGTCCTCGATCGGACCGTCCCTCTCTTCAGTGAGGTCGTCGCGCGCATCCAACCCGTCGACTGGACAGAGGTCCGCTTGATCGCTTCTTTGCAGGGCAATATTGTAGCAGTGCCTGGCCAGCGCTTGGTCTCCCCGGACTTCTCTGATTCCCTTGTCGGTGGGGAACTTCAATTTCAAATGGTAGGTTGAAACAACGGCTCTGAGGGCATTGAGGCCGGGTCGGCCAAGAATTGCATTGTAGGCAGATGGCGCCTTTACCACCAGGAAATTCACCAGGGCTCTGGACTGCTTTGGATGCTGACCTGCGGTCACAGTTAGAGCTATCATTCCTTCCGTTGGAACGGCGTCACCAGTAAACCCTATCAAGGGGGAGCAAATCGGCCTTAGATGACCGCCAAGAGTGGCCATTCTCGAAAAGGCACTGTAGAATAAGATGTCGGCCGAACTTCCGTTGTCGACGAGAATGCGACGAACGTCAAAATTTGCTATGTTCAAGGAAACTACGACCGCGTCGTTATGAGGGAATTGGACTCCCTGGGTGTCTTCTTCAGTGAAAGCTATGGGCTCTTCAACTTTTTGCCGCTTGAGGGGTGCAGCTGACGTGCTGATTGCCCCCTGTCGGGATTCCCCTGAGATGACGTTGACGGAATCCGACGAAGACTGGTCACCCGACCACCCCCTATCGACGACCATAACTGGAGGTAGTTGTGCAGAAACCTCACGAGAGGGCGTCGGATGGGGAAAAGAGGATTGGATGCCGGAAAAGATGGCCGGAAGTGGGTCCGTTGAGCGCTCCTTCAAGAACAAGGGTGCTGCGAAGACACAGGCCCCTTCTTCTAGCGCCAATCCTGTTGGTGCAAAAATCTGCTTGCGCCGGAGAAGCTGGAGTCGGGGAAGCCGCGGTCGCCGCCGGGACCTGCAAGGGAAGTCTAAACCGGAGGTGGGGTTGCTCCGGCAAGACCCTCCGATGCTCAAGTCAGTTCTCTGCCTCAACAAGAATGGAGTGCTCGAACGGAGAATTTAGCAGAGTTTTGAGATAAGGAAAATGAGCCTTAAGAATAACGTATCTGGGTCCCCCTTTTATAGGCGGAGGAGGCAACGGATTGATGGCGACGTTTGCAACCGTTTGGTAGTGGGCCGCCCATGGTCAGGGGAATTGATTGCGAAAGATAGTGGGGTAGAGCTGTGGCTATCGTCATAGCCCGCCACGTAGGGCCTGTTGCAGGTAGTGGAGCGGCGTCCGTTGCCGCCAGTTGTCAGCGAGTAGTGGGATCGTGCAGCACCCGCCGCATGGAGCGGAGCAGAATCGTGGCCGTTGACACAACCTGTCAGAGAGTAATGGGTCCGCCGCAGGGGGTGATGGAGCCGTGCAGAATCCGCTACAGGAAGTGGAACAGGATCATGGCTGTTATTGTGATCTGCCAGGGGGCGCGGATCTGTTGATCGAGGCTCGGCAGTGGTCGGAGTTCGGCCTTTGTAGGAGTCCGGGAGGAACCCTTTCGGAGCCGAAGTTGCAGGCGGAACCTCGCTCCCGTAGGAGTCCGGACGGAGTCGCCCTGCTGTCGATGGCGGAGCCCGGCTCCCGTAGGAGTCCGGGCGGAGTCGTTCTACTGTCGATGGCGGAGCCCGGCTCTTGTAGGAGTCTGGGCGGATCCGTTCTGCTGTCGATGGCGGAGCCTGACTCCCATAGGAGTCCGGGCGGAGCCGTTCTGCTGTCGATGGCGAAGCTCGGCTCTCGTAGGAGTCCGGGCGGATCCGTTCTGCTGTCGATGGCGGAGCCCGACTCCCGTAGGAGTCTGGGCGGATCCGTTCTGCTGTCGATGGCGGAGCCCGGCTCCCGTAGGAGTCCGGGCGGATCCGTTCTGTTGTCGATGGAGGAGCCCGGCTCCCGTAGGAGTCCGGGCGGATCCGTTCTGCTGTCGATGGCGGAGCCCGGCTCCCGTAGGAGTCCAGGCGGAGCCGTTCTGCTGTCGATGGAGGAGCCCGGCTCCCGTAGGAGTCCGGGCGGATCCGTTCTGCTGTCGATGGCGGAGCCCGGCTCCCGTAGGAGTCCGGGCGGATCTGTTCTGCTGTCGATGGAGGAGTCTGACTCCCGTAGGAGTCTGGGCGGATCCGTTCTGCTGTCGATGGCGGAGCCCGGCTCCCGTAGGAGTCTGGGCAGAGCCGTTCTGCTGTCGATGGTGGAGCCCGGCTCCCGTAGGAGTCCGGGCGGATCCGTTCTGCTGTCGATGGAGGAGCCCGGCTCCCATAGGAGTCCGGGCGGATCCGTTCTGCTGTCGATGGCAGAGCCCGGCTCCCGTAGGAGTCCGGGCGGAGCCGTTCTGCTGTCGATGGCGGAGCCTGGCTCCCGTAGGAGTCCGGACAGATCCGTTCTGCTGTCGATGGCGGAGCCTGGCTCCCGTAGGAGTCCGGGCAGATCCATTCTGCTGTCGATGGCGGAGCCCGGCTCCCGTAGGAGTCTGGGTGGAGCCGTTCTGCTGTCGATGGAGGAGCCCGGCTCCCGTAGGAGTCCGGGCGGATCCGTTCTGCTGTCGATGGCGGAGCCCGGCTCCCGTAGGAGTCTGGGTGGATCCGTTCTGCTGTCGATGGAGGAGCCCGGCTCCCGTAGGAGTCCGGGCGGATCCGTTCTGCTGTCGATGGCGGAGCCCGGCTCCCGTAGGAGTCCGGGCGGAGCCGTTCTGCTGTCGATTTCGGCTGCGGGTATTTTATACCCAACAGGACCTATGAGGTCACACACATTAGAATTCATGATCCGATCGGATGGTTGATCAACGATTAAGAATCGTTCTAGGGTTAAATGATCAATACGATTGACATTTAACCTAGTGCAAGTGTTGCAGGAAGATCGATTAGCAATTTGATTACTAATTGACTTCATTTGATTAAGCCAATGGGATGAGATTAAGTCTAATTGAATATAATTTAATTAGTTTTAGTTTGGACTTGATTGGATCAAGTTCAATTGATTTATTGGATAAGCCAAGTGCAAGGAAAAAAACTAGTCCTAGTTCAATTAGGACTTGGGTCAACCTAATTTCTAATTTGATTAGAAAATTAAATTAGATATTAAATTTAATTTAATCTAATTAAATTAAGTTTTTAATTAGGTTAAGATCTATTTTAATTAGATTGATCTAATTTTAGTTTGATTTGGTTTGAGAAACCAAATTAAAACAAGTCATAAGACAGAATCCTAGTAAGACTAGGATTCCACCTTGCGCCACATAAGCCCCCCCACGCCCTCTCTCTTATTCCATGCCAATCTCTTATTTTGTGTGACAAAAGCCCTCTCCTAGGTCTTTCCTATGTCCAAAAGGTTTCCTCTCTTCTTTCATACATGGAAAGTGGTTGTGGATCAAATCAAAGTAGGATTAAGTTTGGATTTCAAATTCTATGAGATAGAATTTTAGAAATCCAAAACTCTTTCCTTTTTGCACCAAATTTATCCAAATTTTTTTTGATATTTTCATGGCTTTTAGGGAACACATTGTGCACCCTTTGCTGGTGGTCCATGTACAAAAATAAGGAGGAGGCACCCAAGAGTTGGGCGCCCCTTATCTTGCCATGTTTGGATAAGCCTTGACTAGGTATTTGACCTAGATAAGGACTCTATTATATCTCCCTCTATAAAATGAGTTTTTTTATAAAATTTTTAGTGAACATAGAGATTTGAGAGACCTTTGGGGCATCCAAAAATCAGATAGAAACACCTTTGGGGAGATGTAATAGACACAAGACAGGGTGTCTAGGAGAGAGTAAAGAGAAGAAGAAGAGGGTCTTCTTCTAAGGTTGTTAGTTTCATCTCTTCCCTTCCTCCATCATGAGTTTTTCTAAGAGCATCTCAGATCTAAAACTTCTTCGCCTATTTCTCATCTTTGAAAGAGTCCAAATCAAGAAGAAGAAGGCACCTGATCAACCATCGAAGAAGGATCAGTGCAGTACTAGCATACTGTGCTGATTTCCTGAAGCAGGACTTCTGGTTGAGATTCGTGGGCTCGTGTGGATGACTCTTAGAGATCGGATGCATGTGTAGTTTGCAACATCATCCTCAAGCTTGGATCAGTAAGGTTAGAACATCTAACTTGCAAGGTAATAGATCTGATCTATTGTTTAATACATACATTAGATGTAGTATAGAAACATGTTGATATGATCAACATGTAGCTCATGCTCTATATATTTTTAATTTTTAATTTAATACTATATAATAATTATGTAATAAGATATTAGATCTAGAGATTTTTTAATTTTAAAAAATAAATTTTAATTTATTTTAGTCTTCCACTGTCTGATCTTGAAAAGGTTCCAAGATCTAACCCTGAAACCCTAGATCTGGTTCCTACAATTGGTACAGAATCTGGTTGTTTATTACATGATTATTTATACATGCTTAGATTATTTTTTAGATTAGATCTAATTTATAATCTGATTATTAAATCTAAAATTAAAATTTTAGATCAATCACGAACTGCAGGGTTGTCCTGCTATAAGGTTTATCCCTTATAGTGCAAAGATTTGTTGGGAAATATGTCCCAAAAAGCCAATCGTCAAGCTGTTGATGGTTGAGCAACCAAGTATTGTAATTGATTTGTTAATAAATAAAATATATTTGGCATTTTCATCATAAGCTTTCATCTTCTAATGAACTCCGTTGTTATGATGAAGTCCTTAGGACTATTTAGATTCGATAAAGAGAGGATTTATCGATTAGTCCTTAAAACTGTTCACGACCAAATGATAGGCTGTTAATAAGGATGACAGCTTCTATCGAGCATAGGTCGCTGTAGGCCATATGGGTTGGTTGTCCTCTTAATCAAGGAGTGTGGAGACACTGGTATGGCATAAAGGTGAGATATAAGGGTACATCATCATTGAACGTGACCAACTCCAGAGTATTCTGCTGTCGAGAATGTCCTTGATGGGATATAGGTATAAGTGTCCCTTAGACTTGAGATCGCCTCAGTGACTTGCAAGCAACTCACTGTGCTTTGGTACTAGACTAACTGAATTTCTAATTCAGGGACGGAAGGCTTCTGGGCACAGTCAAGTACTTGCGAAGTCAGAGTGTGATCGAGATGGGATTGACCACTCCAAGAGTTGGAGAAGAATGAGTCGCTGTATTTCAATTTAGCAAAACCTTGACCAGGATAATCCATCAGATGGATTTGATATTTTGAAATACAATGTGAACAACCTGATCAGAGTTGACAGTTGAACTCTGGGGTGTCCTATGATCATTTTGGTCAAGGGGATGAATTATATGAAAACTATATCCGCATGGGTTCTAAGGATGTTGTTCTACACATTCGATCTATCCGATCGTCGGGTATCATTGCTAGATGGTCACTTCGATTGGTACAGAAATTTATTCCTATGCTACCGGCTTAGGTTCGAACCTATGAGATCACACACATTAGAGTTCATGATCCGATCAGATGGTTGATCAACGATTAAGAATCATTCTAGGGTTAAATGATCAATACGATTGACATTTAACCCAGTGCAAGTGTTGCAGGAGGATCGATTAGCAATTTGATTGCTAATTGGCTTAATTTGATTAAGCCAATGGGCTGAGATTAAGTCTAATTAAATATGATTTAATTAGATTTAGTTTGGGCTTGATTGGATCAAGTCCAATTAGTTTATTGGATAAGCCAAGTGCAAGGAAAAACTAGTCCTAGTTCAACTAGGACTTGGGTCAATCTAATTTCTAATTTGATTAGAAAATTAAATCAGATTTAAATCTAATTTAATCTGATTAAATTAGATTCTTAATTGGATTAAGACCTATTTTAATTGGGTTGATCTAATTTTGATTTGATTTGATTTGAGAAATCAAATTAAAACAAGTCATAAGACAGAATCCTAGTAAGACTAGGATTCCACCTTGCGCCACATAAGCCTTCTCCACGCCCTCTCTCTTATTCAACGCCAATCTCCACTTATTTTGTGTGACAAAAGCCCTCTCCCAGATCTCTCCCACGTTCACAAAAGGTCTCCTCTCTTCTTTCTTACATGGAAGGTGGTTTGGATCAAATCTAAAAGGAATAAGTTTGGATTTCGAATTCTATGAGATAGAGTTTTAGAAATCCAAAACTCTTTCAATTTTGCACCAAATTTATCCAAATTTTTTTTGAATTTTTATGGCTTTTAGGGTATACATTGTGCACCCTTTTTTGTTGATCCATACACAAAAATATGAAGGAGGTGCTCAAGAGTTGGGCATCCCTTAACTTGCCATGTTTGGATAAGCCTTGACTAGGTGTTTGACCTAGACAAGGACTCCATCATATCTCTCTGTATAAAATGCATTTCTTCTTGAAATTTTCGAATAAGATAGATATTTGAGAGACCTTTATGCCATCAAAAAATCAGAGAGAAATATCTTTGGATCATGGAGATATAAAAGATGCAAGTTTGGGTGTCTAGAGAGAAAAACGTGAAGAAGAAGAGGGTCTTCTTCTAGGGTTTTTGTTTTCATATCTTTCCTCCCTCTATCTTGAGTTTCCTGAGAGCGTCTCAGATCTGAAACTCCTCCTTCTACTTTTCATCTTTGAAAGAGTCCAAATCAAGAAGAAGGAGGTACCTGATCAACCATCAAAGAAGGATCAGCGCAGTACTAGCATACTGTGCTGATTTCCTGAAGCAGGACTTCTGATCGAGATTCGTGGGCTCGTGTGGACGACTCCTAGAGGCCGAACACATGTGCGGCTTGCAACATCATCCTCAAGCCCAGATCAGCTAGGTTAGAACGTCTAACTTGCAAGGTAATAGATCTGATCTATTGTTTAATACATACATTAGATGTAGTATAGAAACATGTTGATATGATCAACTTGTAGTTCATGCTATATTTATATATTTTAATTTCTGATTTAATACCATATAATAATCATGTAATAGGATCTTAGATCTAGGGATTTTTTGATCTTAAAAAATAAATTTTGAATTATTTTAGTCTTCCGCTGTATGATCTTGAAAAAGTTTCAAGATCTAACCCTCTTTTTCAAGATCTAACCCTGAAATCCTAGATCTGGTTCCTTCAATTGGTATCAGAGCCCAGGTTCTTTAATACATGATTATTTATATATGCTTAGATTATTTTTTAGATTAGATCTAATTTATAATCTGATTATTAAATCTGAAATTAAAATTTTAGATCAATCACAAACTGCAAGGTTGTCCTGCTGTAAGGTTTACCCCTTACAGTGCAAAGGTTGTCCTAGTTTGTGTAGATCTATCTTTAATCATAAATTTGTTAGATATGATCTAGATTAAATTTATGATTTATTAGATTTAAAAGATGTTTAAATCTGAAATAAAATCTCTTTGTTAATAATTTTTATGCAAAGAAATTGTTTAAGGTTGAAATTATTTCAATTACATGAACCTGTTTAGATTAGATCTAAAGTAGTTTCATGTTTATTTCACTTGTATCTTGATTATGAATTAAATATACAATATGGTTGGTAGAATCATATTGTAAAATTATTTTACAAATATGAAAATTATTTTTTGAAAAGCCAAACCCAACCCTCAGCCCAAAACTTAATTAAGAATTACAAAGTTGTTTGATTAGGTTCTAGGATTGTGAATTGAAGAACCTAAGACACAAATCATAACACATTGGGTTAATGGGTTAGTGGGAATTAGGTCCATTAATTGGGTTAGACCTATGGTTAGATTAAAGATGGACTTAATTAGAGAATTGACTAAATCTAATCAATTGTTGTCTTAGATTAGGTCAAGGATTCTCTAGATCAATTACAATAGTTGTAGTTGGTCAAGTCCATGTCTTTAACGAGAACCAAATGGACTTGATTTTGGCTAAGCGGTCTAGCACGAACTGTTAGGTTGATCTAATCGAAACTAATTAAACCAGTTGATGTCTAAGGTAAACCAGATCGGTGGTTTTTAATTGGGAGCCCGCTTACCTGGCCATTTCTGATGGTGTCTAAGGCAAGCTTTGGCAGACCCTCCCACTGATCGAACTTACCTGGCCTCTTGGTGAAATTATGTTTTGATCGGATCACTTGACTATTCGAGCTGACCCATGTCAGCTAGGTAAATCAGTGTGACTGATTTAGGTGCTCCTAGACCAGCCCTTTTAATGGTCTCCCTTAAGCTGACTTGGTGAAGCCAGTGGGAGGATCATGATAAGCTGGTTCATCTGACCTCATCCTCTATATTATTTAAATCTTCTAAAATTATTAGGTCCTTAAAATAACAAAGTTATGGAGATAACTGAGTCATAGCCTCCCATTAAGTGTTTGATAATGAGTCCATTAACTCAATAATCATTGCAGACCCAAAGGCCTGGTGCTTGTTGACTAATGGAATTATCACTCATCATATGATGACTTGGAAGTGTCTCTCTAATGGTGGTTAGGTGAGCCAACCAAAGTTGGGCTTAATCATTCATTGGTTAGATACACCAAGTATGATCATGTTAATGGTTGGACCTAACCAGATCCTTACAGTGGAGGCCAAAGCCTACTGATTAGGTTTCTGGGGCAAAATTAAAATTACTAGAAATTATTTAGAGAAACAATTGGTTATGAACCTACCCTTAGATGTACATGGGTTGGCCAACCAAAGTTGGGCTTGTGTGCAGTCTAAGTGGATTCTAGTACCCACTAAGGAATTAGGGTAATTCCTCGAATTGGAGGTAGAGGCTACCAATTCGAATAAAATAGTGGGAGAAACTTTTGATTAAAGTCCAAATCCTTAGGTTTAATGAATCAATTACTAGTTAGGTTATGGTTTTCTTTTGTGCAGATATGGCCACTTCCCTATCGCTCCAATCATTGTTGGACAATGATAAGTTGGTGGGACCCAATTTCGGTAGCTGGTACCAAAAGTTGAAGATAGTCCTGGAGCATGAATGGATCCTATATGTGATAATGGATCCTGCACCTGAGGAGCCAGCTGTCAATGCATGTGGAATAGTCAGAGACACTTACCAGATGTGGCTCAGTGATCGGACCACAGTGCGCTGTATCATGCTGGCTGCCATGAGCGACGAGTTCAGTCGCAGATTCGAGATGGCTCAGCCAAAGGACATGCTTCAAGTGTTGGAGGATGCCTTTGGCACACCCGATGACATAGAGAGGTACAAGACTAGTTGTACCATCTTTAACGCCAAAATGCGGGATGGTGCCTCTGTCACTGATCATGTATTGTACATGATCGAGCTGATGGAACGATTGAGCAAGCTCGGCTTTCCCTTGCATGAGCAGCTTGGGAAAGATGCAATACTGAACTCGCTGCCCAAGTCTTATCTCCCATTCCTCACTCATTATAGAATGACAAAGCCTGAAGTAAACTACCATGGGTTACTGGGGTTGCTTCAGAACTTTGAGAAGGATCACCAACTTCACAAGGAGTCGGTGAACTTAGTGGGAGGTTCATCTTCTGGTTCTCGACCCTTTAAGAAAGGAAAGAAGAATAAGAAGAAGAAAGTGAAGAAGGTGCAAGTTCAGGCTGGGACATCAGTGTAGAGCCAGACCAAAAAGATCAAGCCTGATATGAGTCTATTCAACTGGCAAGCACCCTAGATTAGATAGTATGTCAGATATCTACTTATGGCACTGTAGGCTAGGTCATATAAACAAGAACAGAATAAATAGGTTGACTCAAGAGGGAATCTTCGAAGTCAGTGATTGTGAATTACTTCCAACCTGTGAGTCCTGTCTTCTTGGTAAAATGACCAAGTCACCTTTTACTGGAAAAGGTGAGACAGAGCTACTGAGCTCTTGTACATACTGATGTATGCGGGCCCATGAGCACCAGTGCTAGAGGTGGATATTTCTACTTCATAACTTTCACGGATGACCTATCCTGATATGGATATGTCTATCTGATGAAACATAAGTCGGATTCATTTGAAATGTTCAAACGATTTCGAAGTGAAGTAGAAAAATAAACTAGGAAGAGTATTAAAACTCTTCGATCTGATCGAGGAGGAGAATACCTTTCTAGTGAATTTCTCACATATCTAGGAGAGAATGGGATTCTCTCCCAATGGACTCCTCCAAGAACACCACAGCATAATGGTGTGTCTGAAAGGAGGAATCAGACTCTGTTAGACATGGTCCGATCCATGATGGGTTTTGCTAGCTTGCCGATATCCTTCTGGGGATATGCACTCGAATCGGCTTGTTATCTGTTAAATAGGGTTCCAAGTAAGTCTGTAATTAAGACTCCATATGAGATATAGACGGGACGTAAGCCAGCACTTTCACACCTTAGGGTCTGGGGGTGCCCGGCCTATGTCAAACGATTAGTCACAGACAAACTTGGACCTAGGTCTGACAAATGCTCATTCATAGGGTACCCCAAAGAGACAAAAGAATATTTTTTCTACCATGCTGATGAACAAAAGGTGTTCGTCAGTCTTAAGGCAATCTTTTTAGAAAAGGAGTTCCTTGGTGAAGGAACCGTTGCCTCTAAGATTGAACTTGATGAAGTTCAACAGGTAGAAGGACCGACACCAATAGCTGAACCTGAGTCTGATATGATTAGATCATATTCGGAGCCTAATGTACCTGCACCATTAAGGCGATCTGGTAGAGTACCACGTCAACCGGACAGATACTACAGTTTCTTGGTCCAGGATGGTGATCCCATCGAACTTGATGAGAATAATAAGGATCCGATCACCTATATGGATGCAATGCAGAGACCTGATTCCGAGAAATGGCTTGAAGCCATGAAATCCGAAATGGAGTCCATGAAGGTCAACGATGTATGGACATTGGTTGACCCACCTGAAGGGGTTAAACCCATTGGGTGTAAATGGGTCTTCAAAAGGAAGAGGGGCGCAGACGGAAAGGTGGAGACCTATAAAGCCCATCTGGTTGCCAAGGGGTATCGTCAACGTTATGGTATTGACTATGACGAGACGTTTTCTCCTGTGGCAATACTCAAATCTATTCGGATAATGCTTGCAATAGCTGCCCATCTAGATTATGAGATCTGGCAGATGGATGTAAAGACAGCTTTCCTGAATGGAGAGCTGACCGAAGAGGTGTATATGATACAACCTGAGGGATTTACATCCACAGATGAGTCCAAGGTGTGCAAGCTTCAGAGATCCATTTATGGATTGAAGCAAGCTTCTCGGAGTTGGAACATGCATTTTGATAAGGTGATCAAAACGTATGGCTTCATTAAGAATGGAGAAAAGCCCTGCATCTATAAATGGGCAAATGGTCCAGTTGTGGTATTTCTTATCTTGTACGTGGATGACATTCTCTTAATCGAGAATGACATCCCCGCACTACAGGGAATAAAAGTTTGGTTGTCATCACAGTTCTCCATGAAGGACTTGGGTGAAGTATCCTACATCCTAGGGATGAAGATCTATAGGAAAGATCTAAAAGGATGCTTGGGTTATCCCAGTCCATGTACATAGACACTATGCTGAAGAGGTTCAGCATGGAGAATTCTAAGAATGGCTATCTACCGATAGGCCAAAGAATTTCTCTTTCTAAGAAGGATTGTCCGATAACTCCTGAAGAGAGAGAGCGTATGAGTAGAGTCTCATATGCTTCAGCCGTGGGATCTATCATATATGCCATGACATGTACAAGACTAGATGTGGCATACTCACTACGAGTAGTGAGTAGATACCAATCTGATCCTGAAGAAAATCACTGGAAAGTGGTTAAAGCCATCCTTAAGTATTTGAGAAATACTAAGGACCAATGGTTGGTTTATGGCGAGTCATATCTGAAACTTGTGGGGTTCACAGACTCCAGCTTCCAATCTGACCATGATGACAGCAGGAGCGTGTCGGGTTATATCTTTACTCTGAATGGTGGAGCCATCTGCTGGAAGAGTTCCAAGCAGCATACTGTGGCAGACTCTGTTTGTGAAGCGGAGTACATCACAGCATCAGATGCCACGAAGGAAGCTGTGTGGATGAGGAAATTCATCAACGAGCTCAGAGTAGCACCCTCCCTCGATGGTCCGGTCCTGCTCTACTACGACAGCACTGGTGCCATAGCTCAGATGAAGAAATCCAAAGCACATCAGCGGACGAAGCACATCCTGCACCGCTTCCACCTGGTCCGAGAGATCATGGATCGAGGTGACGTCGACCTTCAGAAGATCGATGGAAAGGAGAACCTGGCTGACCCCTTCACCAAAGCCCTGGCAATAAAGGAGTTCGACAACCACAAGTCGAAGATGGGTATTAGATACTATGCCGAGTGGCTTTAGGACAAGTGGGAGTTGTTGGAAAATATGTCCCAAAAAGCCAATCGTCAAGCTGTTGACGGTTGAGCAACCAAGTATTGTAATTGATTTGTTAATAAATAAAATATATTTGGTATTTTCATCATAAGCTTTCATCTTCTAATGAACTCCGTTGTTACGATGAAGTCCTTAGGACTATTTAGATTCGATAAAGAGAGGATTTATCGATTAGTCCTTAAAACTGTTCATGACCAAATGATAGGCTGTTAATAAGGACGACAGCTTCTATCGAGCATAGGTCGCTGTAGGCCATATGGGTTGGTTGTCTTCTTAATCAAGGAGTGCGGAGACACTGGTATGGCAAACAGGTGAGATGTAAGGGTACATCGTCATTGAACGTGACCAACTCCAGAGCATTCTGCTGTCGAGAATGTCTTTGATGGGATATAGGTATAAGTGTCCCTTAGACTTGAGATCGCCTCAGTGACTTGCAAGCAACTCACTGTGCTTTGGTACTGGACTAACTGAATTTTTAATTCAGGGATGGAAGGCTTCTGGGCACAGTCAAGTACTTGTGAAGTCAGAGTGTGATCGAGATAGGATTGACCACTCCAAGAGTTGGAGAAGAATGAGTCGCTGTATTTCAATTTAGCAAAACCTTGGCCAGGGTAATCCATCAAATGGATTTGATATTTTGAAATACAATATGGACAACCTGATCAGAGTTGACAGTTGAACTCTGAGGTATCCTATGATCATTTTGGTCAAGGGGATGAATTATATGAAAACTATATCCGCATGGGTTCTAAGGATGTTGTTCTACACATTCGACCTATCCGATCGTCGGGTATCATTGCTAGATGGTCACTTCGATTGGTACAAGAATTTATTTCTATGCTACCGGCTTAGGTTCGGACCTATGAGGTCACACACATTAGAGTTCATGATCCGATCGGATGGTTGATCAAAGATTAAGAATCGTTCTAGGGTTAAATGATCAATACGATTGACATTTAACTCAGTGCAAGTGTTGCAGGAGGATCGATTAGCAATTTGATTGCTAATTGGCTTAATTTGATTAAGCCAATGGGCTGAGATTAAGTCTAATTAAATATGATTTAATTAGATTTGGTTTGGGCTTGATTGGATCAAGTCCAATTGATTTATTGGATAAGCCAAGTACAAGAAAAAACTAGTCCTAGTTCAACTAGGACTTGGGTCAATCTAATTTCTAATTTGATTAAAAAATTAAATCAGATTTAAATCTAATTTAATCTGATTAAATTAGATTTTTAATTGGATTAAGACCTATTTTAATTGGGTTGATCTAATTTTGATTTGATTTGATTTGAGAAATCAAATTAAAACAAGTCATAAGACAGAATCCTAGTAAGACTAGGATTCCACCTTGCGCCACATAAGCCTTCTCCACGCCCTCTCTCTTATTCAACGCTAATCTTCACTTATTTTGTGCAACAAAAGCCCTCTCCCAGATCTCTCCCACATTCACAAAAGGTCTCTTCTCTTCTTTCTTACATGGAAGGTGGTTTGGATCAAATCTAAAAGGAATAAGTTTGGATTTCGAATTCTATGAGATAGAGTTTTAGAAATTCAAAACTCTTTCAATTTTGCACCAAATTTATCCAAATTTTTTTTGGAATTTTTGTGGATTTTAGGGTATACATTGTGTATCCTTTTTTGATGATCCATGCATGAAAATATGAAGGAGGTGCTCAAGAGTTGGGCGTCCCTTAACTTGCCATGTTTGGATAAGCCTTGACTAGGTGTTTGACCTAGACAAGGACTCTGTTATATCTCTCTGTATAAAACGAGTTTTTTTATAAAATTTTCGCAGAAGATAGATATTTGAGAGACCTTTATGCCATCCAAAAATCAGAGAGAAATACCTTTGTGTCATGGAGATATAAAAGATGCAAGTTTGGGTGTCTAGAGAGAAAAACGTGAAGAAGAAGAGGGTCTTCTTCTAGGGTTTTTGTTTTCATATCTTTCCTCCCTCTATCTTGAGTTTCCTGAGAGCATCTCAGATCTGAAACTCCTCCTTCTACTTTTCATCTTTGGAAGAGTCCAAATCAAGAAGAAGGAGGCACCTGATCAACCATCAAAGAAGGATCAGCGCAGTACTAGCATACTGTGCTGATTTTCTGAAGCAGGACTTCTGATCGAGATTCGTGGGCTCGTGTGGATGACTCCTAGAGGTCGGATGCGTGTGCGGCTTGCAACATCATCCTCAAGCCCAGATCAGCAAGGTTAGAATGTCTAACTTGCAAGGTAATAGATCTGATCTATTGTTTAATACATACATTAGATGTAGTATAGAAACATGTTGATATGATCAACATGTAGTTCATGCTATATTTATATATTTTAATTTTTGATTTAATGCCATGTAATAATCATGTAATAAGATCTTAGATCTAGGAATTTTCTGATCTTAGAAAATAAATTTTGATTTATTTTAGTCTTCCGCTGTATGATCTTGAAAAAGTTTCAAGATCTAACCCTCTTTTTCAAGATCTAACCCTGAAACCCTAGATCTGGTTCCTTCAAGATTATCCTAGTTCGTGTAGATCTATCTTTAATTTGATAGATATGATCTAGATTAAATTTATAATTTATTAGATTTAAAAGGTGTTTAAATCTGAAATAAAATCTCTTTGTTAATAATTTTTGTGCAAAAAAATTATTTAAAGTTGAAATTGTTTCAATTACATGAACCTATTTAGATTAGATCTAAAGTAGTTTTATGTTTATTTCACTTGCATCTTGATTATGAATTAATCATGCAATATGGTTGGTAGAACCATATTGTAAAATTATTTTATAAATATAAAAATTATTTTCGAAAAGTCGAACCCAACCCTCAGCCCAAAACTTAATTGAGAATTAAGAAGTTGTTTGATTAGGTTCTAGGATTATGAATTGAAGAACCTAAGACACAAACCATAACACATTGGGTTAATGGGTTAGTGAGAATTAGGTCCATTAATTGGGTTAGACCTATGGTTAGATTAAAGATGGACTTAATTAGAGAATTGACTAAACCGAATCAATTGTTGTCTTTGATTAGGTCAAGGATTCTCTAGATCAATTATAATAGTTGTAGTTAGTCAAGTCCATATCTTTAATGAGAACCAAATGGATTTGATTCTTGGCTAAGCGATCTAGCACGAACTGTTAGGTTGATCTAATCGAAACTAATTAAATCAGTTGGTGTCTAAGGTAAACCAGATTGGTGGTTTTTAATTGGGAGCCCGCTTATCTGGCCATTTTTTATAGTGTCTAAGACCAGCTTTGGCCGACCCTCCCACTGATCGAACTTACATGGCCTCTTGGTGAAATTATGTTTTGATCGGATCACTTGACTATTCGAACTGACCCATGTCAGCTAGGTAAATCAGTGTGACTGATTTAGGTACTCCTAGACCAGCCCTTTTAATGGTCTCCCTTAAGTTGACTTGGTGAAACCAGTGGGAGGATCATGATAAGCTGGTTCATCTAACCTTATCCTCTAAATTATTTAAATCTTCTAAAATTATTAGGTCTTTAAAATGATAAAGTTATAGAGATAACTGAGTCATAGCCTCCCATTAAGGTGTTTGATAATGAGTCCATTAACTCAATAATCATTGCAGACCCAATGGCCTGGTGCTTGTTGACTAATAGAATTATCACTCATCATATGACGACTTGAAAGTGTCTCTCTAATGGTGGTTAGGCGAGCCAACTAAAGTTGGACTTAATCATTTGTTGGTTAGATGCACCAAGTATGGTCATGTTAATGGTTGGACCTAACTGGATCCTTACAGTGGAGGCCAAAGCCTACTAATTATGTTTCTGGGGCAAAATTAAAATTATTAAAAATTATTTAGAGAAATAATTGGTTATGAACCTACCCTTAGATGTACATGGATTGGTCAACCAAGGTTGGGTTTGTGTGCAGTCTAAGTGGATTCTAGTACCCACTAAGGAATTAGGATAATTCCTCGAATTGGAGGTAGAGGCTACCAATTCGAATAAAATAGTGGAAGAAACCTTTTGATTAAAGTCCAAATCTTTAGGTTTAATGAATCAATTACTAATTAGGTTATGATTTTTTTTTGTACAGATATGGCCACTTCCCTATCGCTCCGATCATTGTTGGACAATGATAAGTTGGTGGGATCCAACTTTGGTAGCTGGTACCGAAAGTTGAAGATAGTCCTAGAGCATGAACGGATCCTATATGTGATAATGGATCCTGCACCTGAGAAGCCAGCTGCCAATGCATGTGGAACAGTCAGAGACACGTATCAGAAGTGGCTCAATGATTGGACCACAATGCACTGTATCATGCTGGCTGCCATGAGCGATGAGTTCTATCATAGATTTAAGATGGTTCAGCCAAAGGACATGCTTTAAGTGTTGGAGGATGCCTTTGGCACACCCGATGACGTGGAGAGGCACAAGACTAGTTGTGCCATCTTCAATGCCAAAATGCGGGATGGTATCTCTGTCACTGATCATGTATTATACATGATCGAGCTGATGGAACGATTGAGCAAGCTCGACTTTTTCTTGCATGAGCAGCTTGAGAAGGATGCAATACTAAACTCACTGTCCAAGTCTTATCTCCCATTGCTCACTCATTATAGAATGACAAAGCTTGAAGTGAACTACCACGGGTTACTGGGGTTGCTTCAAAACTTTGAGAAGGATCACCAACTCCCCAAGGAGTCAGTGAACTTAGTGGGAGGTTCGTCTTCTGGTTCTCGATTTTTTAAGAAAGGGAAGAAGAACAAGAAGAAGAAAGTGAAAAAGGTGCAAGGTCAGGCTGGGACATCAGTACAGGGCCAGACCAAAAAGATCAAGCCTGATAAGAGTCAAGCTGAATGCTTCTTTTGCAAGAAGCGAGGGCAATGAAAGAGAAATTGTCCCTAGTACATTGCCTCTCTGGACCCGAATAGGCAGAGAAAGCAGCAAGTTGTTGCTGGGCAAGGTATTTATATGATAACTCCTTGTAATTTCTCTATTTGTGATATAACTAACTGGGTATTGGATATCGGTAGCCCTTACCATATTTGCAATTCGTTGTAGGGGTTGCAGGTCAGTAGGAGATTCGAGCAAGGTGAGAGGTTCCTAAATGTTGGAGATGGAAGACCAGTTTTAGTTCTAGCATTTGAAATCTTGAAACTTGTATTTGAATCCCATATCGTTGTTCTTAATGATTATCATTTCTGTTCAGTTTTTATTTAAATGTCATTTCGTAGGCCTTCTGACAAAAAATGATTATAAAATTTCAATAAAGAAATAAGTTTATAATATTATTATGAATGGTGTTACTATTTTTTGTGGATATTTGAACAATGGTGTGTATATGTTATCACAACCTGTTAATGTAGTCTATTCAACTGGCAAGCACCCTAGATTAGATAGTGTGTCAGATATCTACTTATGGCACTGTAGGCTAGGTCATATAAACAAGAATAGAATAAACAGGTTGACTCAAGAGGAAATCCTCGAAGTCAGTGATTGTGAATCACTTCCAACCTATGAGTCCTATCTTCTTGGTAAAATGATCAAGTTACCTTTTACTGAAAAAGGTGAGAGAGCTACTGAGCTCTTGGGCCTAGTACATACTGATGTATGCGGGCCCATGAGCACAAGTACTAGAGATGGATATTTCTACTTCATAACTTTCACGGATGATCTATCCAGATATAGATATGTCTATCTAATGAAACATAAGTTGGATTCATTTGAAATGTTCAAACGATTCTGAAGTGAAGTAGAAAAATAAACTGGGAAGAGCATTAAAACTCTTCGATCTGACCGAGGAGGAGAATATCTTTTTAGTGAGTTTATCACATATCTAGGAGAGAATGGGATTCTCTCCCAATGGACTCCCCTAGGAACACCACAGCATAATGGTGTGTCTGAAAGGAAAAATCAGACTCTATTAGATATGGTCCAATCCATGATGGGTTTTGCCAGCTTGTCGATATCCTTCTGGGGATATGCACTCGAATTGACCTGTTATCTGTTAAATAGGGTTCCAAGTAAGTCTGTAATTAAGACTCCATATGAGATATGGATAGGGCATAAGCCAGCACTTTCACACCTTAGGGTCTGGGGGTGCTCGGCCTATGTCAAACGATTAGTCACAGACAAACTTAGATCTAGATCTGACAAATGCACATTCATAAGGTACCCCAAAGAGACCAAAGGATATTTTTTCTACCATGCTGATGAACAAAAGGTGTTCGTTAGCCTTAAGACAATCTTTTCAGAAAAAGAATTTCTTAGTGAAGGAACCATTGCCTCTAAGGTTGAACTTGATGAAGTTCAACAGGTAGAAGGACTGACACCAATAGCTGAATCTGAGTCGGATTTAATTAGATCAGATCCGAAGCCCAATGTACCTACACCATTAAGGTGATCCGGTAGAGTACCGTATCAGCCAGATAGATACTACGATTTCTTGGTTTGGGATGGTGATCCCATCAAACTCGATGAGAATAATGAGGATCCAATCACCTATACGGATGCAATGCAGAGACCTGATTTCGAGAAATGGCTTGAAGCCATGAAATCCAAAATGGAGTCCATGAGGGTCAACAATGTATGGACATTGGTTGACCCACCTGAAGGGGTTAAACCCATTGGGTGTAAATGGGTGTTCAAAAGAAAAAGGGGTGCAGACAGAAAGGTGGAGACCTATAAAGCCCATTTGGTTCTCAAGGGGTATTGTCAACGTTATGGTATTGACTATGACGAGATATTTTTCCCTATGGCAATGCTCAAAACCATTCGGATAATGCTTGCAATAGCTGCCCATCTGAATTATGAGATCTGGCAAATAGATGTAAAGATAGCTTTCCTGAATGGAGAACTGACCGAAGAGGTGTATATGATACAACCTGAGGGGTTTACATCCACGATGAGTCCAAGGTGTGTAAGCTTCAGAGATTCATTTATGGATTGAAGTAAGCTTCTCAGAGTTGGAACATGCATTTTGATAAGGTGATCAAAACGTATGGCTTCGTTAAGAATGGAGAAGAGCCCTGCATCTATAAATGGGCAAATGGTCCAGTTGTGGTATTTTTTGTCTTGTACGTGGATGACATTTCCTTAATCGAGAATGACATCCCCGCACTACAGGGAATAAAAGTTTGGTTGTCATCGCAGTTATCCATGAAGGAATTGGGTGAAGCATCATACATCCTAGGGATGAAGATCTATAGGGATAGATCTAAAAAGATGCTTGGGTTATCCCAGTCCACATATATAGACACTGTGCTGAAGAGGTTCAGCATGGAGAATCCAAGAAGGGCTATCTACCGATAGGCCATGGAATTTCTCTCTCTAAGAAGGATTGTCCGACAACTTCTGAAGAGAGAGCATATGAGTAGAGTCCCATATGCTTCGGCCATGGGATCTATCATGTATGCCATGACATGTACAAGATCAGATGTGGCATACTCACTAGGAGTAGTGAGTAGATACCAATCTGATCCTAGAGAAAACTACTGGAAAGTGGTTAAAGCCATCCTTAAGTATTTGAGAAATACTAAGGACCAATAGTTAGTTTATGGCGAGTTAGATCTGAAACTTGTGGGGTTCATAGACTTTAGCTTTCAATCTAACCATGATGACAGTAGAAGCATGTCGGATTATATCTTTACTCTGAATGGTGGAGCTATCTGCTGGAAGAATTTCAAGCAGCATACTGTGGCAGACTGTGTGACTGAGAAAATTCATCACCGAGCTCAGAGTAGCACCCTCCCTCGATGGTTCAATCCTGCTCTACTACAACAGCACTAGTGCCATAGCTCAGACGAAGGAACCCAAAGCACACCAGCGGACGAAGCATATTTTGCGCCACTTCCACCTGGTCTGGGAGATCATGGATCAAGGTGACATCGACCTTCAGAAGATCGACAGAAAGGAGAACCTGGCCGACCCCTTCACTAAAGCCCTGGCGATAAAGAAGTTCGACAACCACAAGTCAAAGATGAGTATTAGATACTGTGCCAAGTGGCTTTAGGATAAGTGGGAGTTGTTGGAAAATGTATCCCAAAAAACCAATTGTCAGCCTGTTGATGGTTGAGCAATCTTGTATGGTAATTGATTTATTAATAAATAAAATATATTTGATATTTTCATCATAAGCTTTTATTTTCTAATGAACTCCATTATTATGATGAAGTCCTTAGACTATTTAGATTCGATAAAGAGAAGATTTATCGATTAGTCCTTAAAACTGTTCATGACCAAATGATAGGTTGTTAATAAGGACGACAGCTTCTATCGAGCATAGGTCGCTGTAGGCCATATGGATTTGTTGTCCTCTTAACCAAGAAGTATGGAGGCACTGGTATAGCATACAGGTGAGATGTAAGGGTACATCATCATTGAACGTGACCAACTCCAGAGCATTCTGCTGTCGAGAATGTCTCTAATGGGATATAGGTATAAGTGTCCCTTAGACCTGAGATCACCTCAGTGACTTGCAAGCAACTCACTGTGCTTTGGTACTAGACTAACTGAATTTCTAATTCAGTGATGGAAGGCTTCTAGGCATAGTCAAGTACTTGCGAAGTTAGAGTGTGATCGAGATGGGATTGACCACTCCAAGAGTTGAAGAAGAATGAGTCATAGTATTTCAATTTAGCAAAACCTTGGCCAGGGTAATCCATCAGATATATTTGATATTTTGAAATATAATATGGACAACCTGATCAGAGTTGACAGTGAAACTCTGAGGTATCTTATGATCATTTTGGTCAAGGGGATGAATTATATGGAAACTATATCCGCATGGGTTCTAAGGATGTTGTTCTACACATTCGACCTATCCGATCGTCAGATACCATTGCTAGATGGTCACTTCAATTGGTATAAAAATTTATTCCTATGCTACTGGCTTAGCTTCGAACCTATGAGGTCACACATATTAGAGTTTATGATCCGATCAGATGGTTGATCAACGATTAAGAATCATTTTAGGGTTAAATGATCAATACGATTGACATTTAACCTAGTGCCAGTGTTGCAGGAGGATCGATTAGCAATTCGATTGCTAATTGACTTAATTGAATTAAGCCAATGGGCTGAGATTAAGTCTAATTGAATATGATTTAATTAGATTTAGTTTAGGCTTGATTGGATCAAGTCCAATTGGTTTATTGGATAAGCCAAGTGCAAGGAAAAAAACTAGTCCTAGTTCAATTAGGACTTGGATCAACCTAATTTCTAATTTGATTAAAAAATTAAATCAGATATTAAATCTAATTTAATCTGATTAAATTAAATTTTTAATTGAGTTAAGACCTATTTTAATTGGGTTGATCTAATTTTGATTTGATTTGGTTTGAGAAACCAAATTAAAATAAGTCATAAGACAGAATCTTAGTAAGACTAGGATTCCACCTTGCGCCACATAAGCCCCCCCATGCCCTCTCTCTTATTCCATGCCAATCTCCTCTTATTTTGTGCAACAAAAGCCCTCTCCCAGGTCTTTCTTATGTCCAAAAAGTTTTGTCTCTTCTTTCATACATGGAAAGTGGTTGTGGATCAAATTAAAGTAGGAATAAGTTTGGATTTCAAATTCTATGAGATAGAGTTTTAGAAATCCAAAACTCTTTCCTTTTTGCATCAAATTTATTCAGATTTTTTTTGAGATTTTTGTGACTTTTAGGGCACACATTGTGCAACCTTTTCTGGTTGTCCATGCATGAAAATAAGGAGGCACCCAAGAGTTGGGCATCCCTTATCTTGCCATGTTTGGATAAGCCTTGACTAGGTATTTGACCTAGACAAGGACTCTATCATATCTCTCTCTATAAAATGAGTTTTTTCATGAAATTTTTAGAGAACATAGAGATTTGAGAGACCTTTGAGAAATCCAAAAATCAAAGAGAAAGATCTTTGGGTCTTGGAGATATAATATACACAAGATAGGGTGTCTAGGAGAGAGTAAAGAGAAGAAGAAGAGGGTCTTCTTCTAGGGTTGTTAGTTTCATCTCTTTCCTTCCTCCATCTTGAGTTTTTCTGAGAGCATCTCAAATCTAAAACTCCTCCTTCTACTTCTTATCTTTGGAAGAGCCCAAATCAAGAAGAAGGAGGTATCTGATCAACCATCGAAGAAGGATCAGCGTAGTACTAGCATACTGTGCTGTTTTCTTGAAGCAGGACTTCTGGTCGAGATTCGTGGGCTCGTGTGGACGACTCCTAGAGACCGGATGTATGTGCCATTTGCAACATCATCCTCAAGCCTGGATCAGCAAGGTTAGAACATCTAACTTGCAAGGTAATAGATCTGATCTATTATTTAATACATACATTAGATGTAGTATAGAAACATATTGATATGATCAACATGTAGCTCATGCTCTATATATTTTAATTTCTGATTTAATGCTATGTAATAATCATGTAATAAGATCTTAGATCTAGAGATTCTCTGATTTTAGAAAATAAATTTTGATTTATTTTAGTCTTTCGCTGTCTGATCTTAAAAAAGTTTCAAGATCTAACCCTGAAATCCTAGATCTGGTTCCTACACTCCGTCTAGTCTAGACTCACGATAGAGGGATTGTTTCATACAATAACTGCATCTCGGGGTTCATCTTTTTTATTCTATTAGATTGCCACTACATGCTACTAGGCATCACTGGTAGATCGTAAGAACTCATTAGGATTATTTTCGGATCGATGATCTTTATTGAAATAAGTAGGAATCATCCCAGTCCATCAAAAAGAATTTTGTTGATGTTATGATGGAGATCACGGTATGTCTCACTACCAAATAGAATAGAACTTGAGAGATCACATACAAAAGAAGCATGACCTGATCAATAATTTGGATCATATTCAAATTATCAATCGGATTGATAGTTTAAATTTTGAAAATAGTTAATTTATAAGTATTACAGTTTTGGCAGCTACTAATTGTTAGCGCAGGAACTTAATTGCAAGTATTGTGATCTAATTGGGGCTGATTAAATTATGGATCAAGTTTTAATTAATTTAAATTAGATTTAATTTAATCAAACTTGATTTAGTTTAATGCTAAATGGGTTCAATTATCTAAATCAGATTTGGATTTCAATCTTGATTGGATCAGGTTTAAAAGCCTTTCGAATTCGATTCGATTCGGACTTGATTTGAACTCAGAATCGAATCAGACTCGATTTGAACTTGATTTGAATTCAGTTTGAATCAGATTAAACTTAACTCTTAAAGTCCACTTTTACTAGATTTCTCTCTCTAGATCTCATGCAGAAAAGAGGGACGGTGTGTGTGGAGATGTGCCCCCTTTTCTTCTTACGTGCGTGACAGGAAGGGGCACCAATAGTTGGTGCCCCACCCCATATGGAATTTTCTCTCTTCCTGATTTTTTTTTATTTGATTTTGATTCAAATTAGGATCAAATCTTATCTAAATATGGCATTGAAAACTAATTTTTGTGCAACAAAAATCAGAATGCAAGTGGGGCATGCGGTATGAAAGCATGAGATGTTTTCTTTCTTGCCGCCACTTGTTCTCACCACCCAAAATCCTTTTATTTGATAAGTTTTTTTTAAAATTTGATTTGAATGGATTCTTATCTTAAAGGGGCATGAGGGTTTCAAGGTTTTTGAGTGACAAAATAAGAAAGGGGTTTGTTTGCATGCATGAGTTTTAAGGATGGTGTTTCTTTCTTGCCGCATGACACCATCATGCCTTCTTCCCTTTTCACATCTAACGCCCCATGATCTAATGAGATTAGATCTAAAAGAGAGAAAAAGAGAGAGAGTCAGAGAAGAAGAAAGGTTCTTCTTCTCTTCTTGATGGTCAGGTTCAGATCCTATAGATCTGTGCGAAAGGGTCCTTGCAGCCTTCATCTTCTTCGAGTTCTAGAAAAATATTTGGATCCAAAGCTGATGAGCGAGGCCTGTAAGGTGCTAGCATACTGGTAGACTCAGTGCTCCGATCAGGCATCTCCGTGTGGATATCAGCAGAGGTCAAGTACTTGCACGGCTATAACTCGAACCCTGGACATCCACAGGATCTGGAAGGTATGGAGATCAGATCTTCAATCTTTTTGATGCATTTTTGTGTTTGTTTTCAGATTTCAGACAATGATGACATGTTCGTATGAAGATCCCACATGTGGTTTTCAGATCTAATCTAGTACATAAATTTAAATTAAAAATATTTTAATTTAATTTACTTCCATTACATACATAAATCTGTTTTATGTTAAAAATTTTTAAAATACACGTATGAAACCACCATGTATTCTAACAAAGCCGGCAACCCCCTCGCTCTCCTCCTAGGCACCAAAGATCTCGAACTACCCCACAAAATCCTCGATAGAGAGACAACCCTCGAGGGGATTGGCATGTGACCCCACCTGAGGGATTCACAAATTACACCCCTCAGAATGCCGCTCGAGCCCAGGTGCTTATGGAGATTAGGGATCGGATCTCGAGAACAAAAAAGTTATGATGCAACCTCGGTTAGCGAAATCAAAAAAAAAATTCTTTATCATCGCAACTACGGCTACGACATCGAAGACTGCATCTAGCTTCAGGATGAAATAGAAAAACTTAGCTAGCATGATCGCTTGGATCAGTTCATTCGGCACTGATCGGATCATCAGGAAGAACAATGAAGATTACCTGCTCTGCCAAAATCACAACAGAGGAAGACTTCTAGATTTTGACCTCCTAAAAAAATCATCAATGCAATAACTGGAGGACCTGATGGAAGGATGGATGAAGCGGTCGAACCATCTAAGAGGTCGAAGATCGAAAAGTCCCTTGCCTTCACTGAGGAGGATGCCCAAGGGGTTCAGTTCCCTCGTAATGATACGATGGTTGTAACTCTTAATATTGAAAATTATGATGTACATTGCATCCTAATTGATAATTGATGCTCGATCAATATTTTATTTTACGATGATTTCTCTCAAATGGTTATACCGCCAAAATGAATGGGATGGATGAATACCCCTCTTATGGGTTTACTGAAGATGCTGTACCAGTCAAAAAAATAATAACTCTTTTTATGGTAGCTGGGTGATATCCTCGATGACCTAAAATTTAGGTGGATTTTCTAGTAGTCCGAGTGTCTTCAGCCTATAATGCATTTCCTTAGACGTCCGGGATTCAATGCACTACCCAATGCACTACAAGCCATCATGTCCACCTACCATCTAAAAATGAAGTTCTCGATGGAGTTCAGAGTTGGCGAAGTCAGTGGAGATCAGACCTTGGCATGACAGTATTACAACATCGCTCTTCACAGATTGAGGCCATCCAAAGCCTACCCAGTTGATGGGCTCAACACACAGGATGAGTTGTCTGAAGAAAGAGGAAAGCCGATGGAGGATTTGGAGATGATCCCACTCGAAGATGGCAATAAGGAGCATATCATCTAGATTGGGTCGAATCTCAACCAGGTAACTAGAGAAAGACATCTCTTTTTTGTAGGCCCATGTTGATGTATTCACTTGGACACCGACTAGTATGCCTGGCATCGACCCAAAGGTAATGATACATCGGCTAGGCATCAACCCAAATTACAAGCCTGTTAAGTAGAAGAAAAGAAGCTTTGTACCTGAGTAGTAAAAGATGATAGTTGAAGAAGTGGATAAGCTATTGGATGTAGGCTTCATTCGGGAAGCTAACTATCCTAGCTGGATCACGAATGTGGTCCTTGTGAAAAAGACGAATGGCAAGTGGAGAGTCTGCACCGACTTCACAGATCTAAATAAAGTATGCCCAAAAGATAGCTACCCTTTGTCCTCAATTGACCAGCTAGTGGATGCAACTTCAGGCCATGAGCTCCTTATTTTTATGGATATCTTTTTCGGATATAACCAAATCCGAATGGCTCCTGAAGATGAGGAAAAAATAGTTTTTATTACCGACTGAGGTCTTTTTTGTTACAGGATGATGCCTTTTGGTTTGAAAAATATAGGTGCCACTTATCAACACCTAGTAAACAAGATCTTCAAAGATCAAATTGGCCAAAAAATGGAGGTTTATGGGGACGACATGCTTATCAAAAGCAAGACCACTCAGACCCACATTAAGGATCTTAAAGAGACCTTCACAACATTAAGAAAGTATAGAATGAAGCTAAACCCTACCAAGTGTGCCTTTAGAGTGATATCGAGAAAATTCTTGGGCTTCATGGTGTCTGGTCGAAGAATAAAAGCAAACCCAGAGAAGATCCAGACTGTATTAGAAATATCAAGAAGTATAAAGGAAGTTCAGCACCTCACTGATCGAGTGGCGGTCCTAAATAGATTTGTCTCGAGATCGGCTAAACCTTGCCTTCCATTTTTTCAGACATTGAAGCAGTCGAAGAATTTTCAATGGATCAAGGAGTGCCAGTGCACCTTTGAAGAACTAAAGTAGTATCTAAGTTCGGAACCACTCCTTAGCAAGCCAAACATCGATGAGAAGCTTTATTTGTACTTGACAGTATCTCCAACAGCAATAAGCACTGTACTGGTTCATGAGCAGAATAATATTCAGAGATCAATTTACTACATCAGTCGAGTCTTGCATGATGCAGAGACTAGATACATGAAGTTGGAGAAGCTGATCTTCATGCTCATCATCATAGCTAGAAGGTTTCGATCATATTTTCATGCACATCCAATTACAGTGTTGACAGACCAGCCACTCAAAGCTACTCTGCATCATCCCGACACTTTTGGGTGATTGGCGAAATGGGCTATTAAGCTTGTAGAATTTGAAATTCAATTCTGACCTCAGCCTTCTATCAAAGCTCAGATCCTAGTGGACTTCATTACAGAATGCATCATCTTAGATGACCCGAAGATGCCCAAACCCATTCAAATAGATATAGTAAAAGAATCAAAGTCATTAGAATTGGAAAATTCTTGGATGATATATGTAGATGGTTCATCAAATGCCACTGGAGTAGGAGTTGGATTACTACTGCTTAGACTCGAAGGATTCACTGCAGAATATGCCTTGAGGTTTAGCTTCCCAGCTACAAACAATGAAGCAAAGTATGAGCACTTATGGTAGGTCTAAGGATCACCAAGGAACTTAGAGTGTCAAAATTAAAGATATGCATAGATTTCCAATTGGTAGTAGGACAAGTGAAAGGAGACTTCAAAGTTCAGGAGAAAAATATGAGAAAATACCTACAGAAGGTGAAGGATCTGACATCAAAATTTTCTGACTTCGACATTCAACAAGTATCTCGGGCCAAAAATTCAAAGGCTGATCTACTTTCAAAGTTGGCAACCCTTGCACCAGGTAACCTTCCACGACAATCATTTTTTGAAGTTCTAGAAAGGTCAAATATAGAAGATCCAACCCAAGTCCTACAAGTCGATGAAGAATCCTAATGGATGGATCCTTTTATTGATTTTCTAAGGGATGGAGTGCTACCTGCAGATTCAAAAGAAGCAAGAAAGATCAAATTTCAAGCCTTGTGCGACATCTTCTATAATGGAAGACTCTACAAATGATCCTTCTCTTTGTTGCTCCTAAGATGTCTTCATCCTTCTGAAGCTGAATATGCTCTTCAAGAAGTGCACGAAGGAATGTGTGGCAATCATCTGGCTGACAAATCTCTCGCATACAAACTACTTTGACAAGGATATTACTAGCCCAAAATGCAGGATGAAGCAACCAACTTCGTTAGGTGATGCGACCGATGCCAACAGAATGTTAATACTCAGCATCAGCCATCTGTGCTACTCACTTCGATTGCCGCCCCTTGGCTCAATGGGGAATGGACATCTTAGGTCCTTTTCCACCAGCATCAGGTCAAAGAAAGTTCTTACTAGTGGCTATTGACTATTTTACTAAATAGGTGGAAGCTGAGCCCCTTGTCAAGATTATCAAAGCCAAAGTGACAGACTTTGTAAGTCCATTATTTGTAGGTTCGGTCTCCCTTGGGTGATTATTACAGATAACGATCGGCAATTCACAGGTTCGAGGTTTGCTGAGTTCTATCAAGACCATGATATTTTTCAGCACTTTACGGCAGTGGGTCATCCCTAAGCCCACGGGGAAGCTGAAGTCACCAATAGAACCATCATGCAGGGGCTGAAAGCTAGGATCGGCCGAGCAAAGGGAGCTTGTGTTGATGTGCTGTATAATATTCTATAGGCCTAATGAACATATTCAGGGTGTATGGATGATCGAAGGATTGAATTGCACAGTAATTTATCACTGAAGGGTAAATTTGATATTTTCATCAAATTTTATATCTTCTGAATAGTCATGATACATTGCTAGATGTCAATCTTGACTTGTAGATTTTTGACCGAATTAAAGAGTTTAATTTGATTGCCAATTAGAAATGATTCTAATTATTGAACTTGGGTTAGCTCGATTGGACCAAAATTGATTAGATTGAAATCTAATCAAATTTGGTCAACTTATATCCAGACCTACTACCGACTAGATGTAGAATCCAATGGGTCACACACATATAGAAATTGGCCAAGGACCCTTTTGAAAAAGGTTGATTGAAATTTTGGATTCAATCAGGGTTCCGGTAAGCATGCTAGCACGTGTGGAAACCCTTACTCTTTTGGAGACCAATTTGGTCCCATCCCTTGCTAATTAGCTAGCCCAATTAGGTAAATATTTGGGTCAGGTCATATCACCTAGAAGCAATCCAAATTGGGGCACCACATCCCATGTTAACACCAATTATGAAGAGTCCAAGTTGTTGTGGACTCTTCGTGCAAAACAGGTTCTGCATACAAATGTTGGCATGGGCAGAAGAAAAAATATTATTTTTAATAGGATTAAAATATGTGTGATAGCTCATATCACCCTCTATCCTCTAGTACATATCTCAAAATATGAGATATATTTTTTCTAGAATTTTTGGGAAAGAAAAAAATTAGAAAAAGAAGGATGTCTCCTGCATGCGTGCAGAAGCATCGCATCTCTCCATGATTTGGAGAGTCCTTCTCCCTATCAAATGCTTTTAGATTAGAATGATTTTTGGTGATAACATTCTAAATTTGGAATTTTTTTAGACCTATCTGGATGCCAAACGGATGCCATAAGTCGGTCCTGATGCTTGCACATGCGGTGATCAGCACTTGCATGAAGAGGTGCGAGGATAGCATTCTTCCATGAGAATTTTATCACCATTTTTAATTTTTTGGAATTTAAATTGAATCTTCAATCCACATGAATTTTTGAGGATTTTTCTAATTTGAGAAGGGATGTAAAAACATCCCTTCTTTCATTGCATACGCACAGACCAGGGTGCTGATCGATATATCATGGATAAGAATCCTTCTGCTTGAAGGAACTCTTATCTCTGATAATCAGATCAAATATGCCTTTTGGATAAGGCATGTCTCTCTCTTTTGGCATCCATCTGGTGGCTATAAATAGGCCAGGGTGCTGGGTATCCGAGGAATCAAAGAGGGATTTCCAATTTCTCTCTTGTTGCTCTTCTTTCTTTCTTACAACCTATCTTAGTTTTAGGACAAGGCTTTGGGATTTAAGACAAAGCCTTATCTGATCCTAACAAGGGTTGTAAGGGTCCTAAAGAAGGAGAATCAAAAATCCAGAGGAGGTTCTAAGAGGGTGAGGTCAAGTTCTTGAAGAAACTTAATCGGTACGAGGCTAGTCGAGTTCTAGAGGCTAGAACTCTTGAAGTAAGGTGAAGAAGGAGCACTGTCTTTGGTTCAATTTCTGTGTGGATCACCATTGGAGGGCAGACACTTGGACGTCTTATAAAAATTAGGATTAGTGCTACAAGTATTCTTCTTATCCTAATTTATATTTGTTATGTTTTGATTATTATAGTCAAGAGTTTCTGGGCATTAGAGCTTCCGGTGCATTGGGTGTTTTGAATGAAAATTTTAAACACCTAACCCTTCCACTGTGCCATTGAAATCCAACAGTTCATACCTTCTTGGCATGTGCAAAGGAGGAGATCTATCTCCTCTCGGGTGAGAGATCTAGAATCATTCTAGGATTTTTAAGTGAGGAAAAAATCAAAGAGAAGAGAGTTTTCATCTAATTTTTCTCTACCATCCAACATCCTCCTCTGATCTATCTTCGACATCAAAAAAGGTCAAGATGATCAAAAAAAGAGATCAAATTAGATCCACTATCAGAAGCCAACTACACGAGCTAGTACTTCCGTGGAGGACTGATCGGTCCGAGAACTTCATGTGGACCATCCGTAGAGGTCAGATGCTTATATGACTGTGAGTGACCAGAGAAGACTTTCAGATTCATGTTCTCGATCATGGAGTTCGACTACCCACGCTCAGGTATTGGATTCAAAATCCTCACTGTGATAGATTAGATCTATCACAATGTGCTAATTTTTGTTCACATACTTGTTATTTTAAATTTAAATTTTTATACATATAAATTTATGCATAGATATATTTATAAAAGTTTTAATATTAGATCTTATATATATTTATAGATTAAATAGTTTAATCTAATATTCTTTCACTATAAAACTGTTGAAATGCATGCATAAAACTCCTGCGCATCCCAACAATGGTATCAGAGCCACAGTTCTATATGACATGATATTATATGCATTTAGATCATAATTTTATTTAGATTAGATCTACTATATAATATTTAGATCTAAAATTAGTTATAGATCAGATCATACAAACTGATATAAGGTTGTCCTACAGTAAGATTTATCCCTTACAGTGCAAAGGTTGTCCTAGTTTGTGCTGATCTTTATCAAATCTAATTTTAAATTGAAGCATATAAAATTTATTTATGATAATTATTATCTAATTTTGATATGATAAAAATATAATAATCAGATCTAAAATAATTTAGATTAGATAATTTAAGTAGCAAAGTAATTGGATCAGGTTTGTCACCAGACTGTCCGGTCATAGGAGGTAATAGAGATTAGATCTTTCTTTTTTCCATTCAATTGAATCCTCTTATGATGTATAGGGGTGCCATTGTGATTATATCCCATGAAGATAAATACAAAAAAAAAGCTTTATTTTTTTGTAAAATCTTAGGATTGTGTATGGGATACATTATATGAAAAGTAGTTACATCTAATCTTTATAAATAAAATTTAGAATCATAAATATATTTATAATAATTTTAAAATAATTTATAATTAATTTTATTACTATTTATATAGAATTATTTTGATCTAAAATTAATGCAAGTATTATAGTTGGCCTATTGAGCTGACTCAGTATTGTTTGGATCGACTCAAGACCTTGGTTAGTCAGCTTAATTTTTATTGAGTTGACTCAATAAAATAGGCTGAAATTATGATTTATAATTCATCATCAATGAGTCAACTAAGTCTTAGAACTTAGTCGATCTATTATGATGAGTCGGCTCAATCCAGGAGTGAGCCAATTCAAGTTTCAGATCTAAATAATTGTGCATGAAAATTAATTGTAAAAAAATATCTTACAAAATTTGAAATTATTTTTAAATACCAAACCCCTATCCACAACCTCAAACTTAATTAAGAATTAAGTTGAACATATTAGATCTAAAATTATAAATTAAAGATCTAATATCATTCGCATAAAATATGGGTGTTAGGTTTATAGGTTAGCTTGATCAGGTCCTTCTAATTGAGTTAGACCCTAGGGTTAGAATCAAAGATTAAATGGACTAGATAGAGAAATTGATTAAGTCTATCTAAAAATTGAATTAGATTAAATCAGAATTTCTCTAGAGCCAATACAATAGTTATAGTTGGTCGAGTCCATGTCCTTGATTAGACCCAAATGGACTTTGATCTTGAGCTCAGTGGTCGAACCCAAATCTATAAGTTGATCCAGTTAAAATTGACTAACCAGTTGGTATCTAAGGTAAGTTTGGCAGTTATGATCGGTGATTTTTAATTAGGAGTTACTCACATAGATTGAGTCTATGATGAGTTAATGGCATATCCCTCCCACTGATCTTACTTACCTGACCAACATGATAAATCATGTTTTGATCAAATCACTTAATGATTGGAGCCTGATCTATGCTAACTAGAAAATTAGTTGTGACTGATTTAGGTGCTCCTAGTTCAACTTGTCTTTGTCCTCATCATAACTTAGTGAAGTCAATGGGAGGATTGATGACTTGTCAGTTGGACTGGCTTGTTTCTAGTCCAACCTGATCTGACTTGGTGAAGTCAGTAGGTGGATCGAGATTAGCTGATCTATATATTTAATTTTATTAAATTATATTAATCAAATCTTTTAAATTATTAAGTCTATAAAATGAGCTAGTTATGATGATAACTAGATCATAGCCTCCCATTAAGGTGAATGGTAATGGATCTATTATTTCTAATTGATATTGCAGGCGCCATCCATCTACTGTTTCTCTGAATGATAAAATTATTATTCATCATATGATGACTCTGTTGTACTATTTGATGAATGGTTGGGTTGGTCGAGCCATACTCAAATCCGATTATTCATTAGTTAGAATCACTGAGTAGGTTCATGTTAATGATTGGATCTAACCAAGACTTTCCGTGGAGACCCATCACCTACTGAAATAAAATCTGAGATAAAATTAATTACTAAAAATTATTTGAAAAAATAATTGATTAAGAACCTACTCATAGATGCATATGGATTGGCTGAGCCATACTCGAGCCTATATGCAGTCTGTGTGGATTTTAGTATCCACTAAGAAATTAAAGTAATTCTTCGAATTGGAGGTAGAGGCTATCAATTCGTATAAAATAGTGAGAGAACCTTTAGACTAAAATTCATATCTTTAGGCTTGATTAATTCATATACTAATTAGGTCTGTATTTTCTTTCTTTTTAGAAATGGCTAGCAATTTGTTGCTCCACTCACTGTTTGATAGTGATAAGCTTATTGAACCCAACTTCGATAGCTAGTATCAAAAGTTGAACGTTGGTCTTGAGCCCAATCTAGTTAAAAGGTTTAGGGCTGAACCGAGTCAAGCAGACTATGACCCAAATAGGCTAAAGAGAAACAAACAATTAGTTCCTAGTCAAAGTGCTTATATGATAATACTTTGTAATTTCTCTATATGTGACATTACTATTTGGGTATTGGATATCGGAAGTCCATTTCACATATACAATTCATTACAAAGAATTCAAGTTAGTAAAAAAATTGAGAATGGTAAGAGATTCTTAAATGTGGGAGATGGAAGTCAAGTTCCAATCCAAGCTTTAGGAGTCGTCAAGCTTGTTTTCAAGTCTAATAGTGTTGTTTTAAGTTATTATCACTATTGTCCATATTTTTTGATGAATATAATCTCTATTGGTCTTTTGGCCAAAGATGATTATAGTTTATCAATAAAAAATAATTATTATGATATCATTATGAATGATGTTACAATAATGTGAGGATAATTAAGAAATGATATTTATATTTTGTCACAGCCGGTGAGTGTAATGTGCACTCCAAAAATATCCAAAATTAGATAATATCACAGATGTCTACTTTTGATATTGCAGGCTTGGTCACATTAACAAGAGTAGGATAAATAGGTTAACACAAGAGGATATGCTCAATATCAATGATTGTGAATTATTGTCGACCTATGAGTCTTGTCTTTTGAAAAGATGACTAAGTCACCTTTTACTGAAAAAGGTGAACAAGCTAGTGAAGTTCTAGGTTTAATACATAGTGATGTATATAGACCTATGAATATTAGTGCCAGAGGAGGGTATAGCTATCTCATTACATTCACAGACGACCTATCTAGGTATGGATATGTCTACTTGATGAAACACCAGTTTGAATCATTTGAAATATTCAAATGTTTCCATAACGAAGTAGAAAAATAAACAAAAAAAAGTATTAAAACTCTTTAGTCTGACTGAGGGGGTGAATACCTTTTTAGTAAATTTTTGACATATCTAAGAGAGAATGAGATTCTCTAATAATGGATCCTTCCAGAGATACCATTGTTGGATTCTGATGGTACAGTAGAAGAGTCAGGTGTTTAAAATTTTCATTCAAAATACCTAACGTACTGAAAACCCTAATCCCAAAAATTCTTGACTATATCAATCAAAGTATAATTAAATTAAACTTGGACAAAAAGAATACCTATAGTACTAATCTCAATTTTCACAAGATGTTCAAGTGTCTGCCTTCCAATGATGATCTACATAAAAATTAAACCAAAGACAATGCTCCTCCTTTATCTTGCTTCAAGAGTTCTAACTCTTAGAACTCGACTAGTCCTATATCAGTCAGGTTTCTCTAAGAACCTGACTTGACCCTCTGAGAACCTCTTTTAGACTTCTAATTCTCCTTCTTTAGGACCTTTCCAACCCTTGTTAGGACCAGATAAGGCTTTGTCTTAAATCTCAAAGTCTTGTCCTAAAACTAAGATGGATTGTAAGAAAGAAGGGAGAGCTACAGAGAGGAAAATAAAAACTCGATCTAAATGCCTCGGACACTAGTGCTTAGGTCTTTTTATAGCCACTAGAGGGATGCCAAAAGAGAGGGATACGCCCCACAAAAAAAGTTTTATCTGATCTGATTATCAGAGATAAGAGTTTCTTTAAGCAGAAGGACTCTAATCAATGATACGTCGATCAGCACCCTCACCTGCACCTGTGACCAGAGAAGGGATGAAGGACTCTGATTTTTCTCAAATCAAAAAAAATTCACAAAAATCTACATGGATAGGGAACCTCATTTTTTATTCTAGAAAACTTGATAAGGTGATAAAAATCTCATGGAAGAATGTTATCCTTGCACCTCTTCATGCGAGTTCTGATGACCCCGCATGCACATGCAAGAGAAGTTTTGGCATCCGTTTGGCCCTTTGATAAATCTGAAAAATTTCAAATAATTTACCAAAAATAGCTGATCAAATGTGAAACATTATCAAAAAGAATTGTTCTAATTTGAATGAGTTTGATTAGGGGAAGGACTCTCTAAAACATGAGGAAATGCAATGCTTCAACACGCATGCGTGAGAGACCCTTCTCGTTTTCAATTTTTCTCCATCCCATATTAGTCCAAAAAACTCCATCTCATACTTTGAGATGTTCATCAGAGAATGAAGGGTGATTAGGACCACCACATGCATCTTAATCCCATGCCAGAAGAATTTTTTCTCCTGCTCACGCATCAGAGAATGAAAGGTATTAGGTCTCACTAGCATGACTCATTCATATCTCCTAAAATTATTACTCTAATTTTTTAGATTCATCATAATCTTAAATATAATAAAATGTAGCTAAAATGATGAATCAATACTTTATTTTATTATCAAATAACAAATATCATTATATGAGTTGGATAACTAAAAAGAAAAGTCCCATCGTGACACACTTGCGATTAGCTTATAGGACACTCTTCTTTCAATCTCTCACTTGCACTAAAGCCAATCATCTTTGTATTTCAATCCCATACAATTAAGATGGTGATCAAATAACTATTGTGATATGGCTTTAGTAAATCGGTCTGCTATATTATTTTTTATATCTACTCATTCAAGAACAATATCTTATCTCTCTACAATTTTTCAAATGAGATGGAAGCATCTGAAAATGTGCTTGGATCTTTAATGAGACCTAGATTCCTTAGCTTGAATAATGGTCCTAATGTTATCACAATAAAGTGGTATCGATCCTTCAATCTTAGAAATGATTCCTGATTCTTTGATGAACTTCTTCATTCAGACAGCTTTCTTAGTAGCTTCACTAGCAGCGATGTACTCTACCTCAGTGGTTGAGTTAGCTACTATCTACTATTTGAAACTCTTTCAACTCACTACCCCACCATTCAGGATAAACACATACTCTGATATTGACTTGCTATCATTTGTATCAGATTAAAAACTAGAATCTGTATATCCCCCTAGTTTCAGCTTTGATCCTTCTCCATATATGAGAAAAATATTTTTAGTCCTTCTTAGGTGCTTCAGAATATTTTTCACAACTTTTCAATGATCCTCCTCTGGATCAGCCTAAAATCTGCTAGCTACGCCTAAAGCATAAGCTATATCAGGCCTGCTACATAGCATGGCATATATAATTAATCCCACAATCGAAGCATAAGGGATTTCATTTATCCTCTTCCTCTCCTCTGGTATCTTAGGACATATTTTCTTAGAAAGATGTATACCATAACTTGCAGGCAGATAATCTCTCTTACTTGCCTCCATATTAAATCTCTTTAATATGAGATCTATGTACCATGACTGAGATAAGCCAAACATCCTTTTAGATCTATTTTTATAGATTTTTATACCTAGTACATAGGATGCTTTACCCAAGTCTTTTATGAAAAAAATATTCAATAGTCAAGTTTTGATCGATTGCATTATTGGGATATCATTCTCAATGAACAGTATGTCATCGACATACAAACTTAAGAGGACAATAGCACTCCCACTTATCTTCTTATACACATATAGTTTATTTTTTTTTGATAAAGTCAAATTCTTTGACTGTCATATCAAATTGGATGTTTCAGCTCCTCAAAGCCTGCTTGAATCCATAGATAAATTTTTTTAGCTTGTATACTTGATTTGCCCTCTCACTTGAGATAAATCTCTCTGGCTAAGTCATATAGACCTCTTTCTCAAGATTATCATTAAGGAAAGTAGTCTTGACATCTATCTGTCAGATCTCATAATCATAGTATGCCACTATAGCAAGCAAAATCTGGATGGACTTGAGCATAGCCACTGGTGAGAAGGTTTCATTATAGTCAATTCCTTACCTTTGTCTGAAACCCTTCGCCACTAACCTAGCTTTGTAGATTTTTATTTAGCCATTTGCTTCGATCTTCTTCTTAAAGATCCACTTGCACCCTATTGGGGTCACACCCTCAGGTGCATCAACCAATATCCATACTTGGTTGGTGTACATCGAGTCTATCTCAGATTTCATGACTTCCAATCATCTGTCTGAGTCTCTACTCATGACAACTTCTGAATAGGTCAGTGGATCATCATCCTAAATGATATTGATTGAATTGTCATTCTCAATGATAAAATCATATCTCAGAGGTACTTGATGCACTCTATCTGACCTTCAGAGAGGAGGTGTATGTTGTAGATGTGCCTCATCCTTGGGTACTTCTGATTGAAGATCTTCTTGTGGTTCAACCATAAATATTGCTGGATTGGTTTGTAGATCCTAAACTTTCATAAGTTCAATATTCCTCTCACTACCTCCTTCTTGGATGAACTCATTTTCTAAGAAAGTGGTATGTCTACTAACAAAAATCTTTTATTCAGTAGGATGGTAGAAATAGTATCCACTAATTTTCTTAAGATACCCTACAAATCTATACTTGTCTAATCTAGCACTAAGCTTATATCCAAAAATATTTTTGACATAAGCAGGACAGCTCCAAATCTTAAGATGTTTAAGATTAGGCTTCCTTTCCTTCCTATCTCCTAAGGAGTGCTTGCAACAGACTTTGAAGGCACCCTGTTTAAAATATATGCAGCAGTATCTAGGGCATATCTCTAGAAAGAGATTGGGAGATTAGTGAAGTACATCATGGACTACACCATATCTATTAAAGTATGATTTTTTCTTTCTACTACACCATTTAACTATTGGATTGGTATCCTAGAAGCTAATTATTGGCTGACACATTATGTAAATCCAGGGTCTAAACTTATACTTATAATCTTTTTAATATCAATAAAGGACTTTTTTTTTTCAATCATATTTATATATTCATGATTTATCCTAAAAATTAACAAAGATGATTTTTATATATTCTTAAAAAGTTAAGAATTTGAGACATACATTAATTAGTGATTAATTTCTAAATACTCTTGATCAAAGGATCGTCATGGAGGATGGTGATCAATCTATTTAAGATCAGTGCATGATTCACCTTCCTTATGGGCAGATGAGTCTCAAATCTGCGGTATAGAGACACTGAGATGAAGGTGCAGGTGGTTGTTAGAGAACAACTTGCACTAAGCGTGACCAACATGAGAACCATATAGATGTCTACTCACTCGTCAGTGATCTTCTCGATGTTGTAGTAGAGTGAGTGATCCTTTGACCTATGGTGCCATTGATTATTCACAGTGAGGCTACTGGGTTTGATTGTATGTTCTTTTGATCCTTAACTATTTGGATCCTTACTGTGTATGTTGGTTTTAGTAAGTTTAGATTCGCTGTTTGGAGTAGGATGCATCTAGATAGAATTTATCGACCTTGATAGAAAAGGAGAAGTCCTATGTGATTTACGAGACTGAGTTTAGTAAGCTTTGGCTAAAGCAAGTGTGAATACTGAAAAAAAATTTCACGAGATTCACAAATGAACTCAAGTCGAGTCAATCTTGCATATGACTGATGATGGGGTCTGACAAGTTCTCCATGACCTCCGTCAAGTCGGGACTTACGATAGAAGGACTAAATCATATGATAACTACATCTTAGGATTCATACTTTTATTCTACCAAATTTTCACTATATACTGCTAGGTATCATTGGTAGGTTGTGAGACCTATCGGGCATCATCTTGATGATCGATGGGCTCCAAAGGGTAGAATTGAAAATATTTCAATCCATCGAAAAGAGTTTCAATGATATTATGATGGAGATCATAATATATCTCACTATTAGATAGAATAAAATCTATGGGATCACACATTAGGAGATTTAATCTCGAAATTGTCAATTGAGCTTATCAAGTTCTAATTGGATTAGGATTTATTGAAATCCTATTAGGTTTATGAGAACCAAGCTAGCACATGGTTAAACCTAATTCTTCTCAAAATTTTGATTTGATCAAGTCCATAGCCTTGAACCTGTAGGAACCAGATCTAGGGTTTCAGGGTTAGATCTTGAAACTTTTTCAAGATCATACAGCGGAAGACTAAAATAAATCAAAATTTATTTTTTAAAACTATAGAATCTCTAGATCTAAGATCCTATTACATGATTATTACATAGCATTAAATCAAAAATTAAAATATATAAATATAGCATGAGCTACATGTTGATCATATCAACATGTTTCTATAATACATCTAATGTATGTATTAAACAATAGATCAGATCTATTACCTTGCAAGTTAGACATTCTAACCTTGTTGATCTGGGCTTGAGGATGATGTTGCAAGCTACACATGCGTCCGGCCTCTAGGAGTCGTCCACACGAGCCCACGAATCTCGATCAGAAGTCCTGCTTCAGAAAATCAGCACAGTATGCTAGTACTGCGCTGATCCTTCTTTGATGGTTGATCAGGTGCCTCCTTCTTCTTGATTTGGACTCTTCCAAAGATGAAAAGTAGAAGGAGGAGTTTCAAATCTGAGATGCTCTCAGGAAACTCAAGATGGAGGGAGGAAAGATATGAAAACAAAAACCCTAGAAGAAGACCCTCTTCTTCTTCACATTTTTCTCTCAAGACACCCAAACTTGCATCTTTTATATCTCCACGAACCAAAGGTATTTCTCTATGATTTTTGGATGGAACAAAGGTCTCTCAAATCTATGACCTTTTTCAAAATTTCATAAAGAAACTCATCTTATATTGAGAGATATGATAGAGTCATTATCTAGGTCAAACACCTAGTCAAGGCTTATCCAAACATGGCAAGTTAAGGGACGCCCAACTTTAGAGCACCTCCTTCATATTTTCATAAATAGATCACCAAAAAAGGGTGCACAATGTATACCCTAAAATCCATAAAAATTCTAAAAAAAATTTGGATAAATTTGGTGCAAAATTGAAAGAGTTTTGGATTTCTAAAACTCTATCTCATAGAATTTGAAATCCAAACTTATTCCTTTTAGATTTGATCCAAACCACCTTCCATGTAAGAAAGAAGAGAGGAGACCTTTTGTGAACGTGCGAGAGATCTGGGAGAGGGCTTTTGTCACACAAAATAAGTGGAGATTGGCATTGAATAAGAGAGAGGGCGTGGAGAAGGATTATGTGGCGCAAGGTGGAATCCTAGTCCTACTAGGATTCTGTCTTATGACTTGTTTTAATTTGGTTTCCCAAACCAAATCAAATCAAAATTAGATCAACCCAATTAAAATAGCTTTTAACTCAATTAAAAACCTAATTTAATCAGATTAAATTAGATTTAAATCTGATTTAATTTTCTAATCAAATTAGAAATTAGATTGACCCAAGTCCTAGTTGAACTAGGACTAGTTTTTCTTTGCACTTGGCTTATCCAATAAACCAATTGGACTTGATCCAATCAAGCCCAAACTAAATCTAATTAAATCATATTTAATTAGACTTAATCTCAGCCCATTGGCTTAATCAAATTAAGCCAAACAGCAATCGAATTGCTAATAGATCCTCCTGCAACACTTGCACTGGGTTAAATGTCAATCGTATTGATCATTTAACACAAGAATGATTCTTAATCGTTGATCAACCATCTGATCGGATCATGAACTCTAATGTGTGTGACCTCATAGGTCCGAACCTAAGCCGATAGTATAGGAATAAATTTTTATACCAATCGAAGTGACCATCTAGCAATGGTACCCGACGACTGGATAGGTCGAATGTGTAGAACAACATCCTTAGAACCCATGCGGATATAGTTTTCATATAATTCATCCCCTTGACCAAAATGATCATAGGACATCGCAGAGTTTAACTGTCAACTTTGATCAGGTTGTCCACATTGTATTTCAAAATATCAAATCCATCTGATGGATTACCCTGGCCAAGGTTTTGCTAAATTGAAATACAGCGACTCATTCTTCTCCAACTCTTAGAGTGGTCAATCCCATCTCGATCACACTCTGACTTCGCAAGTACTTGACTGTGCCCAGAAGCCTTCCATCTCTGAATTAGAAATTCAGTTAGTCTAGTACCAAAGCACAGTGAGTTACTTGCAAGTCACTAAGACGATCTCAGGTCTAAGGGACACTTATACCTATATCCCATCAGAGATATTCTCGACAGCAGAATACTCTGGAGTTGGTCACGTTCAATGATGATGTATCCTTACATCTCACCTGTATGCCATACCAGTATCTCCACACTCCTTGGTTAAGAGGACAACCAACCCATATGGCCTACAGCGACCTATGCTCGATAGAAGCTGTTGTCCTTATTAATAGCTTATCATTTGGTCGTGAACAGTTTTAAGGACTAATCGATAAATCCTCTCTTTATCGAATCTAAATAGTCCTAAGGACTTCATCATAACAATGGAGTTCATTAGAAGATGAAAGCTTATGATGAAAATGCCAAATATATTTTATTTATTAACAAATCAATTACAATACTTGGTTGCTCAACCGTCAACAGCTTGACGATTGGCTTTTTGGGACACATTTCCCAACAACTCCCACTTGTCCTAAAGCCACTCGGCACAGTATCTAATACCCATCTTCGACTTGTGGTTGTCGAACTCCTTTATCGCCAGGGCTTTAGTGAAGGGGTCGGCTAGGTTCTCCTTTCTGTCGATCTTCTGAAGGTCGACGTTGCCTCAATCCATGATCTCTCGGATCAGGTGGAAGCGATGCAAGATGTGCTTCGTCCGCTGATGTGCTTTGGGTTCCTTCACCTGAGCTATGGCACCAGTGCTGTCGCAGTAGATCAGGACTGGACCATCGAGGGAGGGTGCTACTCCGAGCTCGTTGATGAATTTCCTCAGCCACATAGCTTCCTTTACGGCATTCGATGCTGCGATGTACTCTGCTTCACAAACAGTCTACCACAGTATGCTGCTTGAAACTCTTCCAGCAGATGGCTCCACCATTCAGAGTAAAGATATAACCCGACACACTCCTGCTGTCATCATGGTCAGATTGGAAGCTGGAGTCTGTGAACCCCACAAGTTTCAGATCTGACTCGCCATAAACCAACCATTGGTCCTTAGTATTTCTCAAATACTTAAGGATGGCTTTAACCACTTTCCAGTGATTTTCTCCAGGATTAGATTGGTATCTACTCACTACTCCTAGTGAGTATGCCACATCTGGTCTTGTACATGTCATGGCATACATGATAGATCCCACGGCTGAAGCATATGGGACTCTACTCATACGTTCTCTCTCTTCAGGAGTTGTCGGACAATCTTTCTTAGAGAGAGAAATTCCATGGCCTATCGGTAGATAGCCCTTCTTGGAATTCTCCATGCTGAACCTCTTCAGCACAGTGTCTATGTACATGGACTGGGATAACCTAAGCATCCTTTTAGATCTATCCCTATAGATCTTCATCCCTAGGATGTAGGATGCTTCACCCAAGTCCTTCATGGAGAACTGTGATGACAACCAAACTTTTATTCCCTATAGTGCGGGGATGTCATTCCCGATTAAGAGAATGCCATCCACGTACAAGATAAGGAATACCACAACTGGACCATTTGCCCATTTATAGATGCAGGGCTCTTCTCCATTCTTAATGAAGCCATACGTTTTGATCACCTTATCAAAACACATGTTCCAACTCCGAGAAGCTTGCTTCAATCCATAAATGGATCTCTGAAGCTTGCACACCTTGGACTCATCTGTGGATGTAAACCCCTCAGGTTGTATCATATACACCTCTTCGGTCAGCTCTCTATTCAGGAAAGCTGTCTTTACATCCATCTGCCAGATCTCATAATCCAGATGGGCAGCTATTGCAAGCATTATCCGAATGGATTTGAGCATTGCCACAGGGGAAAATATCTCATCATAGTCAATACCATAACGTTGATGATACCCCTTGGCTACCAGACGGGCTTTATAGGTCTCCACCTTTCCGTCTGCGCCCCTCTTCCTTTTGAAGACCCATTTACACCCAATGGGTTTAACCCCTTTAGGTGGGTCAACCAATGTCCATACATCGTTGACCTTCATGGACTCCATTCAGATTTCATGGCTTCAAGCCATTTCTCGAAATCAGGTCTCTACATTGTATCCATATAGGTGATCGGATCCTCATTATTCTCATCAAGATTGATGGGATCACCATCTCGGATCAAGAAACCGTAGTATCTGTCCGGCTGACGCGGTCTCTATCGGATCGTCTTAATGGTGCAGGTACATTGGGCTCCAGATCTGATCTAATCATATCCGACTCAGGTTCAGCTATTGGTGTCGGTCCTTCTACCTGTTGAACTTCATCAAGTTCAACCTTAGAGGCAATGGTTCCTTCACCAAGGAACTCCTTTTCTAAAAAGATTGCCTTAAGGCTGACGAACACCTTTTGTTCATCAGCATGGTAGAAAAAATATCCTTTTGTCTCTTTGGGGTACCCTATGAATGAGCATTTGTCAGACCTAGGTCCAAGTTTATCTGTGACTAATCGTTTGACATAGGCCGGGCACCCCCAGACCCTAAGGTGTGAAAGTACTGGCTTACGTCCTGTCCATATCTCATATGGAGTCTTAATTACAGACTTACTTGGAACCCTATTTAACAGATAACAGGCCGATTCAAGTGCATATCCCCAGAAAGATATCAGCAAGCTAGCAAAACCCATCATGGATCGGATCATGTCTAACAGAGTCCGATTCCTCCTTTCAGACACACCATTATACTGTGGTGTTCCTGGAGGAGTCCATTGGGAGAGAATCCCATTCTCTCTTAGATATGTGAGAAACTCACTAGAAAGGTATTCTCCTCCTCGATCAGATCGAAGAGTTTTAATACTCTTCCCAGTTTATTTTTCTACTTCACTTCGAAATCGTTTGAACATTTCAAATGAATCCGACTTATGTTTCATCAGATAGACATATCCATATCGGGATAGGTCATCCGTGAAAGTTATGAAGTAGAAATATCCACCTCTAGCACTGGTGCTCATGGGCCCGCATACATCAGTATGTATTAGGCCCAAGAGCTCAGTAGCTCTCTCATCTTTTTCAGTAAAAGGTAACTTGGTCAATTAACCAAGAAGACAGGACTCACAGGTTGGAAGTGATTCACAATCACTAACTTCGAGGATTTCCTCTTGAGTCAACCTGTTTATTCTGTTCTTGTTTATATGACCTAGCCTACAGTGCCAAAAGTAGATATCTGACACACTATCTAATCTAGGGTGCTTGCCAGTAGAATAGACTCTTATCAGGCTTGATCTTTTTGGTCTGACTCTGCACTGATGTCCCAGCCTGAACTTGCACCTTCTTCACTTTCTTCTTCTTGTTCTTCTTCCTTTTCTCAACGGGTCGAGAACCAGAAGACGAACCTCCCACTGAGTTCACTGACTCCTTGTGAAGTTGGTGATCCTTCTCAAAGTTCTGAAGCAACCCCAGTAACTCGTGATAGTTCTCTTCAGGCTTTGTCATTCTATAATGAGTGAGGAATGGGAGATAAGACTTGGGCAGCGAGTTCAGTATTGCATCTTTCCCAAGCTGCTCATGCAAGGGAAAGCCGAGCTTGCTCAATCATTCCATCAGCTCGATCATGTACAATACATGATTAGTGACAGAGGTACCATCCCGTATTTTGGTGTTGAAGATGGCACAACTAGTCTTGTGCCTCTCCACGTCATCGGGTGTGCCAAAGGCATCCTCCAACACTTGAAGCATGTCCTTTGGCTGAGCCATCTCGAATCTGTGACTGAACTCGTCGCTCATAGCAGCCAACATGATACAGCGCACCATGGTCCGATCATTGAGCCACTTCTGGTAAGTGTCTCTGACTGTTCCAAGTGCAATGGCAGCTGGCTCCTCAGGTGCAGGATCCATTATCACATATAGGATCCGTTCATGCTCTAGGACTATCTTCAACTTTCGGTACCAGCTACCGAAGTTGGGTCCCATTAACTTATCATTGTCCAACAATGATCGGAGCGATAGAGAAGTGGCTATATTTGCACAAAGGAGAACCATAACCTAATTAGTAATTGATTCATTAAACCTAAAGATTTGGACTTTAATCAAAAGGTTTCTCCCACTATTTTATTCGAATTGGTAGCCTCTACCTCCAACTCGAGGAATTATCCTAATTCCTTAGTGGGTACTAGAATCTACTTAAACTGCACACAAGCCCAACTTTGGTTGGTCAACCCATGTACATCTAAGGGTAGGTTCATAACCAATTATTTCTCTAAACAATTTCTAGTAATTTTAATTTTGCCCCAGAAACCTAATCAGTAGGCTTTGGCCTCCACTGTAAGGATCCGGTTAGGTCCAACCATTAACATGATCATACTTGGTGTATCTAACCAACGAATGATTAAGCCCAACTTTGATTGGCTCACCTAACCACCATTAGAGAGACACTTCCAAGTCGTCATATGATGAGTGATAATTCCATTAGTCAACAAGCACCAGGCCTTTGGGTCTGCAATGATTATTGAGTTAATGGACTCATTATCAAACATCTTAATGGGAGGCTATGACTCAGTTATCTCCATAACTTTATCATTTTAAGGACCTAATAATTTTAGAGGATTTAAATAATTTAGAGGATGAGGTCAGATGAACCAGCTTATCATGATCCTCCCACTGGCTTCACCAAGTCAGCTTAAGGGAGACCAGGGCTGGTCTAGGAGCACCTAAATCAGTCACACTGATTTACCTAGCTAACATGGGTCAGCTTGAATAGTCAAGTGATCCAATCAAAATATAATTTCACCAAGAGGCCAGGTAAGTTCGATCAGTGGGAGGGTCTGCCAAAGCTTGCCTTAGACACCATCAGAAATAGCCAGATAAGCAGGCTCCCAATTAAAAACCACCGGTCTGGTTTACCTTAGACACCAACTGGTTTAATTAGTTTCGATTAGATCAACCTAACAGTTCGTGCTAGACTGCTTAGCCAAGAATCAAGTCCATTTGGTTCTCGTTAAAGACATGGACTTGACCAACTACAACTATTGTAATTGATCTAGAGAATCCTTGACCTAATCTAAGATAATAATTGATTAGATTTAGTCAATTCTCTAATTAAGTCCATCTTCAATCTAACCATAGGTCTAACCCAATTAATGGACCTAATTCTCGCTAACCCATTAACCCAATGTGTTATGATTTGTGTCTTAGGTTCTTCAATTCACAATCCTAGAACCTATTCAAACAACTTCTTAATTCTTAATTAAGTTTTGGGCTGAGGGTTGGGTTTGGCTTTTCAAAAAATAATTTTTATATTTGTAAAATAATTTTACAATATGATTCTACCAACCATATTGCATGTTTGATTCATAATCAAGATGCAAGTGAAATAAACATAAAACTACTTTAGATCTAATCTAAACAGGTTCATGTAATTGAAACAATTTTAACTTTAAATAATTTTTTTGCACAAAAATTATTAACAAAGAGATTTTATTTCAGATTTAAACATCTTTTAAATCTAATAAATCATAAATTTAATCTAGATCATATCTAACAAATTTATGATTAAAGATAGATCTACACAAACTAGGACAACCTTTGCACTGTAAGGGGTAAACCTTACAGCAGGACAACCTTGCAGTTTGTGATTGATCTAAAATTTTAATTTTAGATTTAATAATTAGATTGTAAATTATATCTAATCTAAAAAATAATCTAAGCATGTATAAATAATCATGTAATAAAGAACTTAGGCTCTGATACCAATTGTAGGAACCAGATCTAGGGTTTCAGGGTTAGATCTTGAAACTTTTTCAAGATCATACAGCGGAAGACTAAAATAAATTAAAATTTATTTTTTAAATTCAGAGAATCCCTAGATCTAAGATCCTATTACATGATTATTATATAGCATTAAATTAAAAATTAAAATATATAAATATAGCATGAACTACATGTTGATCATATCAACATATTTCTATACTACATCTAATGTATGTATTAAATAATAGATCAGATCTATTACCTTGCAAGTTAGACGTTCTAACCTTGTTGATCTGGGCTTGAGGATGATGTTGCAAGCCGCACACACGTCCGGCCTCTAGGAGTCATCCACACGAGCCCACGAATCTCGATCAGAAGTCCTGCTTCAGGAAATTAGCACAGTATGCTAGTACTGTGCTGATCCTTCTTTGATGGTTGATCAGGTGCCTCCTTCTTCTTGATTTAGACTCTTCCAAAGATGAAAAGTAGAAGGAGGATTTTCAGATCTGAGACGCTCTCAGGAAACTCAAGATGGAGGGAGGAAAGATATGAAAACAAAAACCCTAGAAGAAGACCCTCTTCTTCTTCACGTTTTTCTCTCAAGACACCCAAACTTGCATCTTTTATATCTCCACGACCCAAAGATATTTCTTTCTGATTTTTGGATGGCACAAAGGCCTCTCAAATCTCTGACTTTTTCCAAAATTTTACAAAGAAACTCATCTTATATAGAGAGATATGATAGAGTCTTTGTCTAGGTCAAACACCTAGTCAAGGCTTATCCAAACATGGCAAGTTAAGGGATGCCCAACTCTTGAGCACCTCCTTCAAATTTTCGTGCATGGATTACTAGAAAAGGGTGCACAATGTATATCCTAAAAGCTACAAAAATTCCAAAAAAAATTTGGATAAATTCGGTGCAAAATTGAAAGAGTTTTAAATTTCTAAAACTCTATCTCATAGAATTCGAAATCCAAACTTATTCCTTTTAGATTTGATCCAAACCACCTTCCATGTAAGAAAGAAGAGAGGAGACCTTTTGTGAACGTGGGAGAGATCTGGGAGAGGGCTTTTGTCACACAAAATAAGTGGAGATTGGCGTTGAATAAGAGAGAGGGCATGGAGAAGGATTATGTGGCGCAAGGTGGAATCCTAGTCCTACTAGGATTCTGTCTTATGACTTGTTTTAATTTGGTTTTTCAAACCAAATCAAATCAAAATTAGATCAACCCAATTAAAATAAGTCTTAACCTAATTAAGAACCTAATTTAATCAGATTAAATTAGACTTAAATCTGATTTAATTTTCTAATCAAATTAGAAATTAGATTGACCGAAGTCCTAGTTGAACTAGGACTAGTTTTTTCTTGCACTTGGCTTATCCAATAAACCAATTGGACTTGATCCAATCAAGCCCAAACTAAATCTAATTAAATCATATTTAATTATACTTAATCTCAGCCCATTGGCTTAATCAAATTAAGCCAATCAGCAATCGAATTGCTAATAGATCCTCCTGCAACACTTGCACTGGGTTAAATGTCAATCGTATTGATCATTTAACCCTAGAACGATTCTTAATCGTTGATCAACCATCTGATCGGATCATGAACTCTAATGTGTGTGACGTCATAGGTCCGAACCTAAGTCGGTAGTATAGAAATAAATTTCTATACCAATCGAAGTGACCATCTAGCAATGGTACCCGACGACCGGATAGGTCGAATGTATAGAACAACATCCTTAGAACCCATGCGGATATAGTTTTCATATAATTCATCCCCTTGACCAAAATGATCATAGGACACCCCAGAGTTTAACTGTCAACTCTGATCAGGTTTTCCACATTGTATTTCAAAATATCAAATCCATCTGATGAATTACCCTGACCAAAGTTTTACTAAATTAAAATACAGCGACTCATTCTTCTCCAACTCTTGGAGTGGTCAATCCCATCTCGATCACACTCTGACTTCACAAGTACTTGACTGTGCCCAGAAGCCTTCCGTCTTTGAATTAGAAATTCAGTTAGTCCAGTACTAAAGCACAGTGAGTTGCTTGCAAGTCACTGAGGCGATCTTAGGTCTAAGGGACACTTCTACCTATATCCCATCAGAGACATTCTTGACAGCAGAATACTCTGGAGTTGGTCACGTTCAATGATGATGTACCCTTATATCTCACCTGTATACCATACCAGTGTCTCCACACTCCTTGGTTAAGAGGACAACCAACCCATATGGCCTACAGTGACCTATGCTCGATAGAAGCTGTTGTCCTTATTAACAGCCTATCATTTGATCCTGAACAGTTTTAAAGACTAATCGATAAATCCTCTCTTTATCGAATCTAAATAGTCCTAAGGACTTCATCATAACAACGGAGTTCATTAGAAGATGAAAGCTTATGATGAAAATGCCAAATATATTTTATTTATTAATAAATCAATTATAATACTTGGTTGCTCAACCGTCAACAGCTTGACGATTGGCTTTTTGGGATACATTTCCCAACAGAACCTATTCTAAATCTATTTGAGTTTAATTAGGCTCTTAATTATGAGTCCAAAAAAATTTGATTAAGTCAATTATTTGGCATAATTATCCTAATATTATCTCTTCTTTATCTCATAATTATCTCTAAGTGTGCATGTGGAATAAATGAAAGAATGGGTGGCATCTACTTTTGTTTTTAGCATGAAATGGGCACCAAATCCTAGGATAAGGTAGAGAGGCCTGCCCCCTCTTATGTGGCATGGTGTGGAGGAGAGGGAGGAGTGGGGTCACACCCCTCTAATTTGGCTAGAAATCTCTTTATGGGGTGCTAAGAGTTGGCGCCCCAACTACCTGACATATATTTGATAGGATGCCTTTTGTACCTACTTAAAGATGCTGGTAATATATCATTTATATCTGATTTTAATTAAAATAAATCAGATTAGAAAGGTAGAGGATTCTTATGAGATAAGGATCTACCTTTTTAAGATAATTGGGTTCCTATTTTGTGTCAGGGTAGTGCCTATATAAAGGGTATGTCTTTAGAGTTCCAAGCTTATAGAGTTTTTGGTGAAACAAACTCCTCTCTCTTCCTTCTCCATGCCTCCTCTCCTCCCTCTCTTCCCTTCCACTTTCAAGAGTTGGGCGTCCCCTTTTCACATGTCAAGAGGTAGTGCTTTGTGACTTCAAGAGTGAAGATCGAGGAGAAGAAGAAGAAGGCTGCTGATCAAGAAGATGATCTCACAGTCTAGATCAAGGTGTTGATAAAAGTATTCAAGGCTAAGATTCTTCTTGAAAGGAAGAGTCTTCTATGAGAAGAGATCAGTTCGAGATTGATCTCGACGGATACCCATAGAGGCCGAACACATATGCGGCTCGAGCATCTACGAATCTGTGATCATCGAAATCGATGAATATCTATTTGTGCCAAGATAATGAGATCTGATCTCATATTTATTTCTAAATTTTAGATTGTATATATATGTTTTCTCCTAGACTTGGATAGGATTAGATTTGATCTATTGCATGTGGGGGTTAAATAGATTAACCCATTTTGTTTTCCACTGCATATTTCAAAAATTTTAAAATCTACACATGCTTGCTATTCAATTTTCTAATAGTGGTATCAGAGTAATAAGTTTCTTAAAAATATATATGATTTAATTTTTATATTAGATCTGAAAGTTTTATGATTTAAAATTAATTTTGTACTGATATAAGGTTGTCCTGATATAAAGTTTACCCTCCTATATTATAAAGGTTGTCCTAGCACAAGATTGATCGATTTTGAAAATTATTTTTAAAATAATTAAATTAATTTTTTTAGATCTAAAAATTAGCATATGTGATATGTTTAATTTAAATTTAGATTTAAAATTAGAATGATTAAAAATTTATATCAAACTGATATAAGGTTGTCCTGATATAGGGTTTACCCCTATATTGTAAAGATTATCTTAGTTTGATGTGAATCAATTTTTAAAAAGATATTTTTAAAATATTTTAATCATTATTTTAGATCTAATTTTATACATATTTGATATGTATAAATTTAATTTTAGATCTAAAATTTATTGTATATGTGATGTATTTTTATTTAGATCTGAAACTACATATATTTGATATATGAAACTAGGTTTAGACCTGAAACAGTTTCAAGATCATAAGCCACTAATTGCATATAATGAAATATAATCTAAAAATTATTTTTAGATCTAAAATTATGTTGTTGCATGTGGGTATGGGATGAACAAATTAAGTTTAAGCGATCAAACTACAATTAGGATCTAATTAATTAGATAAGGCTAGAATCCATTTTTGATTTTGTGCAGTTGATTGAACCTAATCGATGGATAATTAGGATTAGATCAAAGGGGCTTAAAGTAGAGTTTAATTATAGTTGGTCACATTGATTCATATTTTAATGTGAGTTGATTGATTTAAGACCAAATTTGGCTCAGTGGTTCGGGTACGTTTCAATAGGTTAACCTAATTGATTCTAATTGATTAATTTGTGTCTAAGGTAGATATTTAGATGATGGTTATTTAATTGGTTCTATTATTTGACCTAATTAATTCTGATTGGTGTCTAAGAAAAGCAATGGGGGGACCCCATGCATCTTAACTTATCTGGCCATCTTGGAAGATTCAGTTTTGTGTTAGGTTACTTGTCAACTCGAGTTTACCCATGCTGACTAGGATGGTTAGATATATTGATGTGTTGACCTAATTAATCAGTCGGATGTCAGATCTGCTGATTTAGAAGAGACCTAAATTCAAATTTTCTCATTAAATATTAAGTCTAGAGATTTTTCATCATTGTAGAGATGTAGGTGCCTTCCTTGCGTTGATCGTTCTCGATTGGTTACAGTGGTTTGGTTACATCAAAAAGATACAACCACTCTGTTGACATTTGATGTCTCGAGATAGAGATAGGGTTGGACTCAATAACCATTAGGTGAGGATCTCAATGATGGTTTTGCATCTACTGGTGAATGATAGGTCTGACTTAACTAAAAAATATACCAATAACTATTAGATGATACCATCGGACTTAGAGATCAAGCCCACTGCATCTTGCTTAGTGAAGCAATGGATAAAGTATTGTTCGCTCATTGGTCTGTACTCACCAATCACTATAAAGTGAGGTGTGTATAGATTAATGGGATCACAGTATCCACTTAAAATCGATCGCATATAGGTTTTTTATTTCTCCACCTGAGGAGTGTGGGAGATTCGAAGAAATAGTGAGAGCCTTTATTTATTTTTAAAATTTTTAAAATAAATAATTTTATAAGCATAAAATTTAACTAGAAACTATTCTCTCTGTAGATAACCATGTCGAGTTCAAAACTCTTTAGCCTGAATCCTCAATACAAATAGGTTGACCGACACTAATTACAAAGACTAACTTGAATCTGATCATTGTTCTCAATTCTGAAAAACTCACACATATCCTTGATCAGGAAGCATCTGTGTTACCTACTTACCCATCTGTTGATTAATGAGCTGCACTTGAGAAGTGGATGGACGAAGATAACAAGGCGAAGTGCTACATCTTAGCGTCCATGTCCAATGATCTTCAGCAACAACATGAAGATATGAAGACTGCTAAAGAGATGCTGTTCACCTGCAAAAGTTGTATGGTGAACAGAATCGGATAGCTCGCTTTGAGGTCTCTCAGAGACTTTTCAGAGCAAAGATGCGTGATGGATAATTTATCAATGATCATTGTTTGACAATGATCAAGGACATAAAGGAGCTTCAAAAGCTCGAAATGAACATGGACAATAAACTGCAGTGGATTTGATCCTCCAGTCTCTTTCTGATTCATATAGGTAGTTCATCATGAACTACCATATGAATAAGATCGATGCTACTTTGCCAGAATTATTGAATATGCTGATGACTGTAGAGGACATCTGAAGAGTTCAAGGGGTATAGTTCTAGCTGTGGAGCGAACTTTCTCCAAAAAAAATCTTCTTTCAAGAAAAGAAAAAGGTCTACGAAGAAATAAAAGAATAAGGCCAAGCCCAA